>NW_026887973.1:0-91758 GCF_032173495.1 Musca vetustissima | reverse complement strand
CTTGTATGGCCTATCCCTTGAAAAAATATTCTTTAAAAAATCCACGCCTTGTATGGCCTATCCCTTGAAAAAATATTCTTTAAAAAATCCACGCCTTGTATGGCCTATCCCTTGAAAAAATATTCTTTAAAAAATCCACGCCTTGTATGGCCTATCCCTTGAAAAAATATTCTTTAAAAAATCCACGCCTTGTATGGCCTATCCCTTGAAAAAATATTCTTTAAAAAATCCACGCCTTGTATGGCCTATCCCTTGAAAAAATATTCTTTAAAAAATCCACGCCTTGTATGGCCTATCCCTTGAAAAAATATTCTTTAAAAAATCCACGCCTTGTATGGCCTATCCCTTGAAAAAATATTCTTTAAAAAATCCACGCCTTGTATGGCCTATCCCTTGAAAAAATATTCTTTAAAAAATCCACGCCTTGTATGGCCTATCCCTTGAAAAAATATTCTTTAAAAAATCCACGCCTTGTATGGCCTATCCCTTGAAAAAATATTCTTTAAAAAATCCACGCCTTGTATGGCCTATCCCTTGAAAAAATATTCTTTAAAAAATCCACGCCTTGTATGGCCTATCCCTTGAAAAAATATTCTTTAAAAAATCCACGCCTTGTATGGCCTATCCCTTGAAAAAATATTCTTTAAAAAATCCACGCCTTGTATGGCCTATCCCTTGAAAAAATATTCTTTAAAAAATCCACGCCTTGTATGGCCTATCCCTTGAAAAAATATTCTTTAAAAAATCCACGCCTTGTATGGCCTATCCCTTGAAAAAATATTCTTTAAAAAATCCACGCCTTGTATGGCCTATCCCTTGAAAAAATATTCTTTAAAAAATCCACGCCTTGTATGGCCTATCCCTTGAAAAATGATTCTTTAAAAAATCCACGCCTTGTATGGCCCTTGAAAAATGATTCTTTAAAAAATCCACGCCTTGTATGGCCCTTGAAAAATGATTCTTTAAAAAATCCACGCCTTGTATGGCCCTTGAAAAAAATATTCTTTAATAAATCCACGCCTTGTATGGCCCTTGAAAAAAATATTCTTTAATAAATCCACGCCTTGTATGGCCCTTGAAAAATGATTCTTTAAAAAATCCACGCCTTGTATGGCCCTTGAAAAATGATTCTTTAAAAAATCAACGCCTTGTATGGCCCTTGAAAAATGATTCTTTAAAAAATCCACGCCTTGTATGGCCCTTGAAAAATGATTCTTTAAAAAATCCACGCCTTGTATGGCCCTTGAAAAATGATTCTTTAAAAAATCCACGCCTTGTATGGCCCTTGAAAAATGATTCTTTAAAAAATCCACGCCTTGTATGGCCCTTGAAAAATGATTCTTTAAAAAATCCACGCCTTGTATGGCCCTTGAAAAATGATTCTTTAAAAAATCCACGCCTTGTATGGCCCTTGAAAAATGATTCTTTAAAAAATCCACGCCTTGTATGGCCCTTGAAAAATGATTCTTTAAAAAATCCACGCCTTGTATGGCCCTTGAAAAATGATTCTTTAAAAAATCCACGCCTTGTATGGCCCTTGAAAAATGATTCTTTAAAAAATCCACGCCTTGTATGGCCCTTGAAAAATGATTCTTTAAAAAATCCACGCCTTGTATGGCCCTTGAAAAATGATTCTTTAAAAAATCCACGCCTTGTATGGCCCTTGAAAAATGATTCTTTAAAAAATCCACGCCTTGTATGGCCCTTGAAAAATGATTCTTTAAAAAATCCACGCCTTGTATGGCCCTTGAAAAATGATTCTTTAAAAAATCCACGCCTTGTATGGCCCTTGAAAAATGATTCTTTAAAAAATCCACGCCTTGTATGGCCCTTGAAAAATGATTCTTTAAAAAATCCACGCCTTGTATGGCCCTTGAAAAATGATTCTTTAAAAAATCCACGCCTTGTATGGCCCTTGAAAAATGATTCTTTAAAAAATCCACGCCTTGTATGGCCCTTGAAAAATGATTCTTTAAAAAATCCACGCCTTGTATGGCCCTTTAAAAAAATGATTCTTTAAAAAATCCACGCCTTGTATGGCCCTTGAAAAATGATTCTTTAAAAAATCCACGCCTTGTATGGCCCTTGAAAAATGATTCTTTAAAAAATCCACGCCTTGTATGGCCCTTGAAAAATGATTCTTTAAAAAATCCACGCCTTGTATGGCCCTTGAAAAATGATTCTTTAAAAAATCCACGCCTTGTATGGCCCTTGAAAAATGATTCTTTAAAAAATCCACGCCTTGTATGGCCCTTGAAAAATGATTCTTTAAAAAATCCACGCCTTGTATGGCCCTTGAAAAATGATTCTTTAAAAAATCCACGCCTTGTATGGCCCTTGAAAAATGATTCTTTAAAAAATCCACGCCTTGTATGGCCCTTGAAAAATGATTCTTTAAAAAATCCACGCCTTGTATGGCCCTTGAAAAATGATTCTTTAAAAAATCCACGCCTTGTATGGCCCTTGAAAAATGATTCTTTAAAAAATCCACGCCTTGTATGGCCCTTGAAAAATGATTCTTTAAAAAATCCACGCCTTGTATGGCCCTTGAAAAATGATTCTTTAAAAAATCCACGCCTTGTATGGCCCTTGAAAAATGATTCTTTAAAAAATCCACGCCTTGTATGGCCCTTGAAAAATGATTCTTTAAAAAATCCACGCCTTGTATGTCCCTTGAAAAATGATTCTTTAAAAAATCCACGCCTTGTATGGCCCTTGAAAAATGATTCTTTAAAAAATCCACGCCTTGTATGGCCCTTGAAAAATGATTCTTTAAAAAATCCACGCCTTGTATGGCCCTTGAAAAATGATTCTTTAAAAATTTCCGTTCCCATTAGTCAGCCTCCCCTGTCTCATTTAATATGCACCATTCAGAGACAGACATTTTTATTATGTGATTCTGACAGCCACTAATTTTTTTCACACGAGTCGAACATTAGAACTAGAAACAGCAGTAATAATAAAAGAAACACTCCCCTCCCAAGAAAAGAAAAAACAAAATTAATCAAAATTAGTTTATCAATGCCATCATATTTATTTTAAATATAAACATTTAATTTTTTGCAGATTTTTTGAAATTAATGTGTTTGTGTCAGAGAGTTTCAGGTTTTTATGTTTATCTACAGCATGTGTGCTTCTTTACGGAATCGCTCGCCTACAGGTGATATGCAAATTTTACTATATGTCTTCCTACCTGGTTAGTTTCTCAGTCCTCAAACTCGTTCAGTTTTTTCCTCAATTTTTTTAAGAACAACACATTTCAAGATATTCGGCAAATACATAGTCGAAATTCTAGACTTTAGAACATAATAAAGTCTTAACGCTTATCATGAATGACTAACACGCTTAGGTAAATGAAAATATTCTACTAAATCAATAAAAAAAATAATTGCTATAAATGTTGTATTATTTTCCGCAAAGCGTGTATTTAGTAGTTGATTGCGTATTAATCGGGAAGCTAAATTTTGGGTTTCTTATTTTATTTCATTCTTTTTTTATTATGTAGAACATAAAAATTTAATTGTTTTTCGCTTTTTATGTACTGAGGCTGCGTACACCCTTTCTCTACTCTGCTCCCTTCCAGCACATTCTCTGAGCCACTTCGTCCACTAGCAACATTCGCCAACAGTTTTGTTGACATTCGATGCTATTGCTACTGTTACCAGAATGTGATATATTTAATTGCGCTTATTTTCCTTCGGAAGAACTCGCCAAATTTTTAATGGATTTTTATATCGTTCGGCTCTCAACAAAGCCACAATTCACAATCTATTATTTTATTTTAATCGAAATTACATTTCATTTATAGTGTTGCCATTGTACACTATAATTGACAAGTGAGCAAATCACGCTGTCATCTTTGCTCATTATTCTAATAATCCTGTCGGATATCTAGTATTGTTCCTGGTGCACCAGTTAGTTGACAAAGTTAGGTCGGAACCATGTATATGTATATAAAGTTCCTTAAAAAACAGAAAGGTCGATACGGTTCATAAACTAAATTGCCCAACTCTAATAACTGCCGTTTAGTCTTCGTATTTCTGCTACATTCAAATATCCTGAAAGTGTACATTTTCTCGACATTTTCGTTTGGAATCTTTGGATCATATTAATATTCGATTTACAGAACGTACCCCATAGTTATATTGTGAATTTTTAACAAGTTTTTTGAAAATAAAACTGTTGACATTTTAGTTCCACCCATCCCATTATAGATCCTAATATACATCATCTAATATTAATACCCATCCGACCTTCGCTTACAATGTTGATACAGTTGGGCCTATCCGACCTTCGCTTACATTGTCGGTCGATTTCGGACTCATATGACGGCCTAGGCCATCGCTGTGCAAATGTAAGTTGAAATAGAATACATGCTTCGGGTGAGTCGCATCTACATTATGTGTGCTCTCAGCTGGAAGATGTTTGGACAAAAACATCTGCTGGGTATCTTCGTAATATTAAGATGTAGGAGAAGGCAGAAAATTTGTGTCAGGAGAAAACGGAATAGAGAACTAGAGACACTCTGGATGAAAAATTGGACAATGGCCTTGAACGTACCGAACATGACATTAACTGGAGGGGAATAACCTGGAATCACATATGTATCTAATGTTCGTCGACTTTAAGAAAGTTTTTGACTCCATCAGACAAAGAACCATCATATTGTAGCATTGAGCAAAAGCGAGTAACCCCGAAAATAATCGGAATAATAAGGAAACAAAACTCTCAGTTCCTTACAGGGAGCACCTAAGACAATCGTTTAGACACTAGATTCCATTCATTCACAAGGATCAACAAATCGAGGTTGACGATGATACACCAGGTACTAAAACTTCCAATAACAAATAAGACAAAATAACCTTACATTGGAAGATGCTATACTTAGTTTTAGTCCTATTCCCACAAGTTTCAAAAGGAATAGACCGATTGGTCCCATCATCGGTCATGATCGGGGTTTGGTACAAATATTACAATGTGCATTTAACTTATCATGTAGTATATTTCATTAGCTTCATATGGAATTTCAAAATGTTGACATTTTGTGGGGGACGTACCACAATTAATGAACCAATAGGTCCCATCGTCATATTTGATTTGGTCTTGGTAAAAATATAATACAATGTGCACAGTTTGCATATAAATGGACATCCCTTTCAATATTGGTCTTGCAAATGTTCAAAATTTTGGCACTTTGTGGGAAAGGTACCACAGGGACCGATGGGTCCCATATTCAAACATGATCTAGGTTTGCTAATTACAATTACAATGTGTAAAGTTTGGATTATTTCGGGTATTCCCTTCCCTTGACAGTGGATTATTGCCCGAATAATTGCAGAGAGCAATTGCTGCCATTTTTTTTGTACACCGAAATTTCAACATAAAAATGCATGGTACAATTATAAAAGGTAACAGCAAATCCCAGCTGATTTGATTCCAACGTAATACTAGTGTCAATATGAATTTGACAAATTATGTTTTTAAAAATCACCCAACAGGAAAATTGGGAACGCATACAATTTAAATTTGTTTTTTATTAAATGTGCTCCTGTATTCAATTTACTCAATCTGCCTGCTGGGAACGTTTGAGGAAGCAAATCTTTCTTCAAGGAATAACTCGCTATTCCCAGCATTTTCATATGTGTTACACATATATGGCAATGGCTCAATTATAGGAAATATGTGGAATAGATAGAAATATAAATTTGATTTGATTTTCATTCATGTTTTTCAATTTTTATTTTGAGGATTTGAAAAAAGTTAATTTTCAAAATAAAAATAATTTGATGATTATTTGTTTGTTTATTTACATTTTTCTGTCAAATGAGTTGACACTAGTAGGACTTACAACAACAAATTTCCATGTTGTTGTTGTATCGTTTTTTGTACAACAACACTTGCTGTTACCTTCTATTATTATACCATGATAAAAATGTAAAAAGTTAAATACGCGCCATGACGCCGAAAGTTAAAATTTGTTTAACTTTGGCACGAGTCAATGCGCGTTATTAAGTGCAGCCAAAATGAGTTCATTGTACAACCGTGAAGTGAAAAAGTCCAGAACAGTTGGAAACATTTTTAGAATTGGACAATCTAGTTCACTTAGCGGATCGATCTTTCTCGTTTCTTTTTTAAAAAGGAACTAGTTCCATAATGTAGTTTCTTTGCTCCATATAGTTCCTTTACTCCATACAATTCCTTTGCTCCATATAGTTCCTTTACACCGTACAGTTCCTTTGCTCTTTATAGTTCCTTTGGTGCAAATAGTTCCTCTGCTCCATATAGTTTGGAGCAAAGGAATTATGTTCCATATAGTTCATATGCTCTTTATAGTTCCTTTGCTCCATATAGTTCCTTTACTCCATACAGTTCCTTTGCTCTTTATAGTTCCTTTGCTTCAAATAGTTCAAAAAAGGAACTGGATCAGAAAAAGGAACTATATTAATTAAAGAGCTGGAACTAGTTCCGATCGTTCCTTTCTCGGAATAGTTCAATGAACTAGCTCGTTCCGTTCCGGAACTACTCAACTCTATGTAAAAGGCCGGAATCGGATCGAAGTAATTGCAAAGCAAAGAGAAATGATGTTGCGACAATTGACCAGACAAATATGCCGGTCAGGAGGTAACCTTAAAAAGACCCTTGGACAGAGGACAATATCCACAACCCAGTGTCTACATGATGGCAGTGAAGGTAAGTGGTGTCGGTTACACTTTGCTTTGGCATGACATAATTTAGCAGCTTTGCTTTTTATTGATTTCCAAAAGGTCAAGCTGAGGAGAAAACCGTACTGGTGGACAAGGAGAAAAACATTACCATGATTGGCATCAATAGGCCGCAACAGAGAAATGCCATTAATGCCGCAACAGCAGCCAAGTTGTGTGAGGCTTTCAGTGCCTTTGAAGCGGATGAAACCTCACCCATTGCTGTGCTCTATGGTGTGGGTGGTAGTTTTTGTTCGGGTTTTGATATTTTGGAAATGGCTGCCAATGATGAGGGCAAAGTATCCATGGAAATGTTAATGATGCCTGAAGGCTCAGTGGGTCCCACCCGACGTCATTTACACAAACCCGTGGTGTGTGGCATCAATGGTTATTGTGTTGCCAACGGCTTGGAATTGGCCCTGATGTGTGATTTACGTGTTATGGAAGAATCGGCAGTGTTGGGATTCTTTAATCGTCGTTTTGGTGTTCCTGTCATTGATGGAGGCACTGCTCGTCTACCGGCTATGATAGGCTTTGCACGTGCCCTCGATCTGATATTGACCGGGCGGCAAGTTAATGCCGAGGAGGCACATGCCATTGGTTTGGTCAATCGTATTGTACCCACTGGAAATGCTTTGATTAAAGCCTTGGAATTGGCTCACACATTGGCGAAATTCCCACAAAGTGCCCTGAATCATGATCGGAATTCGTTGTATTCCTCAGTTTTCGAAGCGGCCAATTTCCATCAAGCTATACAAAATGAAATTATGTATACATCCAAGGATATGATCGATCAAATGAAGGAGGGCATCACATGGTTTACTCAAAGTGAGTAGGTCTTTTAAAGATGGTTTGAATATCGTAACGAATGATATCCTTATTTTGTGTACAGCCTTCAAGGACGACAATCGTGATTCATGGTTGAAACGTGACAAATCCATGGCCGATTGGGATGATCAGCAGGTCGCTGAAGCCGCTGCCCAAAAGGAGGCGGAAAAACAAGCCCAAGAACGTGCACGAATTGAAGAAGAGAAACGCCTTAAGGAGGAAAAAGAAAAGAAAAAAGCCGAAAAGAAGAAAAAATCCGATGAACCTGAACCAACACCAAAAGAATAAAAGAAGGAGAAGAAATAATTTATTTATATAACTGTAATATAATTGTTATTAATGTCGGATTCTAGTTTATTTGTATTTTATAATTAAAACAAAACTTAAAATTCAACAAAAATAAAAATAAAAAAGAGCGAATAAAAAAAGCTTCTAACCAAATTAAAACTTCGAAAAGTTTAAAAGTAGTAGTTCAACAGCCCTTTAGGCGTGGATTTTTAAAGAATATTTTTATTAAGTTCGACAGCCCTTTAGGCGTGGATTTTTAAAGAATATTTTTATTAAGTTCGACAGCCCTTTAGGCGTGGATTTTTAAAGATTATTTTTAAGAACTTCAACGCCCAATAGGCGTGGATTTTTTAAAGAATATTTTTAAGAACTTCAACAGCCCAATAGGCGCGGATTTTTTAAAGAATATTTTTAAGAACTTCAACAGCCCTACAGGCGTGGATTTTTAAAGAATATTTTTAAAAACTTCAACAGGCCTACAGGCATGGATTTTTAAAGAATATTTTTAAAAACTTCAACAGCCCTACAGGCGAGGATTTTTAAAAACTTCAACAGCCGTACAAGCGTGCATTTTTAAAGAATATTTTTAAAAACTTCAACAGCCCTACAGGCGAGGATTTTTAAAAACTTCAACAGCCCTACAGTCGTGGATTTTTAAAGCATATTTTTAAAAACTTCAACAACCCTACAGGAGATAATATTTTTAAAAACTTCAATTTAAAACCTGTCTCAACTAAAGAAATAAAAACACAATTCGAATTTTTTATTTTGGTTTTGTTTGGGTTTTTTTATTTATTTTTTTTCTTTCAAGAGCTCTAACAAATGTTGGTATCCAATAGGGTTTTATTTCGGTTTTTTTCTGGTATTATTAATTTTTTGTTTGTTGTTATTATTAGTGGGTAATTTGAATGTTTGTAAGTATGTATGACAAGTTAGGTATACAATCATCAAAGTTTTGCTATTAGATAATAATGAAGAATGAATTTTGTAGGTTGTTGAGGTTTCTTCTCATCATCATTTCCATTTTCACACTTCTTGGGATCGTTTGTTAAAAATTCATAAGATTTATTGATCTGTGACATACATACAAAAAACTACACATATTAAACATTTATTTTTTATTTATTATTTTTATTGTTTGTTTTTATTCATATTTTTATAGAGATAATAACAACAAATTTTTGTGAGTGTTTTTTTTTTAGAAAAAAAAAAGATTTAGGGATCACCAATCATCTCAGACGAATTGGAGGGGGGTAGAATTTGGGCTGGAAAGAAGGGAGATAATTAAGGGGGAATGGTAGAGGAATGATATTATGATAACAAGTTATTTTTTATATATGTATATAATAATTATAATTATAATGATAATAATACGAAAAATATTAGTAATAGGGGGTTTATCCTTGTTTTCATTTCTTGTTTTAAACATTTTTTCTCCAACATCTATAAAATTTAAATAGTAATAATAGCAAAATTTTCCTTTGAGTGAAGAAAGAAAAAGGGAACAAAAATTGAAAAAGAGCATTTTGAATTCAATAAAAGTTACAGGTTTTTTGTTGGTTGTTTGGTTTTTAAAGCTCGCCGCCTATTGTTTCCGGGGAAATGTGCAGCATTTTTTATGGAGTTTGATTTTCTTCTTTTTGGGGGAGAACATCTTCCTCGGTTTAGCTGTTATGTTGCTTTTTGGTATTTCCTTTTCTTGTTTTTTTAAGATGTCTTTTGCAAGTTTTCTTTTACACACATCTCCAGGAGGATAGGGGGTTTTCTGCAAGGATAGGATTGATTCTTAATTGCTAGGACACGTTTGTGGGCTTTTCAGAGATTTTTTTCGTTCGATTTTATCTTCTTCTCCGTTAACGTGTTGATAGGTGTTAGTTGTTGTTGCTTTTTATCTTTGTTATTTTTATGTATATTTAGATTTTACAATTACACAATAATAAAAAGTTGTTTTTGTTGTTGTTAGTATAATTATTATTAATAATGATTTTGGTTTGATTCCAGGTTTTTTGTTTTCCTTTACAAGAAAATTACATTCACTTGGTATTGATGATGGACATCATGGGGAGTATGGATGTATGGTGAATGTTTGATAATGAGTTGTGGTAGCTGTTTGGGGGCTAGCTAAGGAGTTAATATTCATTCATTCATGTGCCAGACATAACTGATGTGTACGACAAAAACAAAAGGACAAAAACATGTGATATATGCGTTGCAATTGTTGCTGTTGCTTTTTCCCCAAAAATGTGACTGATTTAGCTATTTTTTGCTGCTGGTGAATTTGCTTTTGGTGGTGTTAATTAATTATTTAGGTGGTGAGATCAGTGCATGCAAACAATCATTTGTTTTCTTGGAATTCACTGGTTTTGGGTTTTGTTTTAGCAGCTTATTTATATATAATTTCTTTATTTTCTGTATATCATCTCAATAAGGACATTTTGTTGTTGTTTTTACTTGTTTTTTGATTTTTTTGTTTTGTTTTGTAATTTTAAGAAATCATTTTAAAAATGTTTGGTTTTTGGTATTTGTTTTTCATTCTTCTAGTTCTCATAGCTTTTCAGTTTTGTTGTTGGTTGTTTTGTTTTTTAGGAGCACAGTTTTTCCTTTCGTTTTTTCCCTGATTTCTGTGTGTGAGTTGTTGTTGTGTGGACGTCTTCTTCTTCATCTAACAATCTATTCATCTTTCTTATTGATAATAATGGCATTATCAATTTCATCCTTAGGTTGATCCTTATCACCCCAGCCCCAGGTGGCATGAGAACCATCACCGGTGCGCTTGACACGCTTCTTAATGATATCGGCGGATACAGTTTTCAAATCATAGGCCCAGCCAATTTTGGCAAAGAAATCAATGAAGCCAGTGGTCATGTTCATGGAATAGTTGCCAAATTCAGCGGTCTTGTAATCCCAGGGGAAGACATGATGATAGTTATGCCAGCCTTCACCGAAAGCCAAAATGGCAACAGATTTGTTTTCAGCGGGGTTGATGTATCTGCCACAATAGAAACAAACACATATTAGAAAGGGCGTCTCCAAAATAAAAAATGACTTACTTATCATAGGGTTTGCCACCGAATTTATGAGCAGCACTGTTCACCAACCAGGTAATGTTGAGAATGAAACACCAACGGAACATGGTGGCAACAAACCAGGAATTGACAAAGCTTTCATTCCAGAGGTACATGGGTACCATTGTTGGCAAAATGAAGCAGAGAAGAGGCATCAAGATCATGTAGTATCTGAAAAAAAGAAAAGAAGGGGAGGTATAGGTTAATAAAATATATTAAAATGATTTTTTTAAATTAAATTTTTATATGTGTTTTCAGGTCTATAGGAGTGGTTTTTTAAATTAAGTTTTTAAGAAGATTTTCAGGATTTTTAAAGAATATTTTTAAGAACTTTAGGCATGGATATTTTAAAGACTATTTTTAAGAATTCCAACAGCTCCATAGGCGTGGATTTTTACAGAATATTTATAAGAATTTCAACAGCTCCATAGGCGTGGATTTTTACAGAATATTTATAAGAATTTCAACAGCTCCATAGGCGTGGATTTTTACAGAATATTTATAAGAATTTCAACAGCTCCATAGGCGTGGATTTTTAAAGAATATTTTTAAATATTAATTTCATTTCTTCTACTCACTTCTTTTGGAACATAATAATGGGATCAGCTCTCAAATCGGATAGATCGACGCCCTTGCCCTTGGCCTTAACTTCGGGATGTTTCTTGCACAACAACCAGCCAATGTGCGAAAAGAAAAAGCCGCGAGTAGCATTATGTGGATCGGCATCGGTTTCCGAATACTTGTGATGTACACGATGATCACGGGCCCAATGATATGCAGCATCTTGGAATGCAATTGTATTGAAAATCATCAAAATCAAACGTAGTGGCCACTTGGCTTTGTACGAACGATGGGCCCACAAACGATGAGCACCGGCCGTAATACCCAGGCCGGACACAACATATAAAGCAAAAGCTGTAATGAGAAAATGGAAGAAGAAGAAAAAATTAATTGATTTTTATCTCGTCATATTAATATTAAATTTTGAAATAATTTTTATATCGATTTATATTCCAATGTATCACTTAATGGTAGTTACGTAGTAGATTATCTATAGGCAACTAATTTCATGTCTAAATTAAATATTTAAATCTCTCAAATAGGCAATTATTAGAAATATCAATTTAATTATACGTACGATTTTATATCATAGTTATTAATAACCATATAATAAATTAACAATTAACAATATTTGGACTATTGAACCTAATAATAATGGTTAAGTTTGTTTACAAAACAATTATTTCGAATCTTTCAGTAAAGGATCAGGGGGAGAGGGAAATATGAAAGTGAAATCAATACAGCAAAGATTCTAGAAATGGTGTGAGAAATATTCAACCGTCAAATACAAGTTACCTATTGTTATTTAGGATTGATTGATATGGTTATAAAATCGGATTTTTAATTATCAATATTGAAAGAATGTCCATATTAATTCTTGATTTTTTAAATACTCAATTTATTACAATTTCCCCTTTCCTTTTTTGTAATATAATTTTCCTGACTTCTGCTGATCACTTTCATTACTACTTATTATGGAACCACGATCCATAAAAAATAGTTATAGTGTTATCTATATAAAACAAGAAAAATATTCCATACCTTCTTCTACGTATTGAAAACAATTCGAATCGCTTAATTTGCGTCATCCAACGTAACAGATAATTGAAATTGTTATTTTTATTACAGTTCTATAATATTGAAAGAAAAGCAGCAGCAGCAAGTCAATAAACTGCAAAATAATGTAGAATCACTATTTAAACAAAAAACGCAACAACAATAAATTGTTTACAAAGGTGTTGTTTGGGGTCAACAAATTTAACACAAAGGTGGAAAATTTTTTCCATAATTAATTGGTTCGCGTTTTTTTTCATTGTTGTGTACGTTCAAGTAGTACTTTTGCTATATATAAATAGTATCTGGAAGAAAGATCGTCAGTCAGAATCTATGGTGAAGCTATCGAAGTTGTATATAGTATAGAGAAAGGAAATTTATTTATAACCATTCGAATATCTAAAATTAATGACATTCAAAATAGCTAAAATTAATAGGGGCTCTTAGGAGAAAACTCATGTTATTGTAGGACCTTGAACATAACGAAAAAGACGTGAGAAAAAGCTGATTTAAATTCTCAAAATACCTAATAGTGCGACTACTGTTAAATGGGACTATACAAAAATAGGGAGCGATATTTTGTAGCGAAATATATTCGGTAGTGATATTTGACAGTCAATTATAATACAAAGTTATATCCAATTCGGTTGGAAAACCTTTCAAAAATTCTCAAAATGCCGACTTGGGTCAATATTAATAATTTTTAGTCCAAAGATGTGGGGTACCCTGAAACTTGGTTCAATATTAACAATTTTTAATCAGGGATGTGCTTTACAATGGGAAGCCAAAATAAAAATAAATTCCTAATTCCAAAAATATCGAATATTTTGGGGTACCATTATATGGGGACTACGAACTCAAAATACCGAATATGGGGGTACGTTGTATGGGGGCTACTTTGTTGAAACTTTGGTCAATACCAATAATTTTTGATACGGATATGTGTAACACAATAAGAACCCAAAATACCAAATTACAGCCGACTGGGTTGAGAGATGTGCTAAAAAAAAATAAAATATAATAAAATGCCGAATTCTGTCGTGTACCATTATATGGTTGCTACCCTGAAACTTGGGTCAATATTAATAATTTTTGGTAGGGAGATTTGATACCCAATGAGAATACAAAATACCAAATTGCAGTCAATTCGGTTAAAAAACAAATCCATAATCAAAAAGTATAGAATATTGGGGTGTACCTTTATATGGGGGCCATCCAGAAACTTGGGTCAATATTGTTAGATTTCAAACATAATGAGAATATAAAATACAAAATTACAAACAAATTTGGTTGAAAACGTATACAAAATCCCCAAATAACGAATATTCTGGGTTTCCTCTATATCGGGGCTACCCTGAAATTTGGATCAATATTAATAATTTTTGGTGGTGAGATTTGACACCCAATGAGTATGTAAATATTGGGGAGTATCGGCTACACCAAAACGTGGTCCGTGCATCCCACTTGCAATAACACAAACATTCTAGGAGTACTAGCAATGTCGGTGTAAAATTTTAGAGCTCTATCTTAAATATAACGATCCTGCAGGGACCTGTTATGATCCTCACAACGATTTAAATTTTCTTCTTACTATGAGACAACAGCGAAGAAGTTCTATGGCAAGAGAATACTGGCCAGATGTTTTTTGGAATCCTGCATTCAGGCTATGTTGACCATCGGATTTTGACAATAAAGTAGTCAATGGGAGGTTGTGTGAAACCTCTCGAGCAAGCTCCTCGGCTATATTATTCCCTTCTATGTTGCTATGCCCGGGAACTCAACATAATTTAACTATCTGTCGTATTCCATGAAAAGTATCCTTGCTTGCGAACCGTTTTTGAGTTAGTAGTGCACGACTTGAGTGCCTTAAGGGCCGCCTGACTATCGACATATATATTAACCGGTCCTATGTAGTCACCGGTCCTATTTGATTCCCAGGATTATTTCTTGGCCGTTAAGTTTATATGAGTTTTAAATGGCTAATTCCATGCAATAAACGCCTGCACCCGTACTTTCCTCTATCTTTGACCCGTCTGTAAATATTGACAGACCGGTCAGTGGCAAGGAGCCACTTGCCCAGGATTCCCTACTAGCAAACTCCGTCTCCTCCTCGTCAACACAGAGCCTACAGTAATTAATTGGATCATGATCCCATTTACTAGTAAAGGCCCTAATATTGCAATGACCCAGTAATGATTCCTGTCATTTCTCTTATTTCAGCTTTACTCAGGTTCAACAGTAAGTTTGTCCTTTTGGTAGACAGAGTCGGCCAAATAGATCTTGAGACATTGCACCTAGGTTCGTTGTGCCAAAGTTCATAGGCTTTTTCATCTAAGAACGCCACAAAGTTCCGATAAAGATGATATATGGGTGGTTTGATTGAGTCATCAATTGCTACATCTGTGGATTGAGATCCTCTTCTTGCTAATTCGTCTGTTCTTTTATAAGCCATGATGTCACGGTGTAAGTTCTTCCAAAGCTGTTCTACACTTGAGGACGATCTCAGATTTGATATAACAACATTTGATGGCTTTAAGAGCCGCTTGATTATCCACGAAGATAGTCACCGGTACAAACACCTCTGCATCCAGACTTTTTATCAATTCCGCTGCCTTCCAAACTGCGAAGATTTCAGCTTGAAAACCCTATCGTTGCAATCCAGCTTGTAGGATAACTCAAGGCGTAGCCTTTCACAGTAGACGCCAGCCCCTGTACCTTCTTCCATCTTGGATCCGTCTGTATAGAAAGCCAGACCGTCCAGAGAAGGATTACTCCGGTTCCAGTCGTCTCTACTAGTAATAACGACATCGACATCTACTGTATCCCAAGTCTCGAGAAAAATTAGGCCTTTATTTGATATCGTTTATAACGACATATCGCCTATTGCGACCGTCGTTATAAGCGATTTGGACGGTATATCGTTGTAATAATTGTCTCTAGATCCACATATGGTCATCATTTCAAACAGATTGGCTACCGATCCACGTTCTTAAGCCTACACTTAAATCCTCTCATATTCAAATTGTTTTCTCTCGTCGGATATAAAGTCAAGGGACTCCACAAAATTTGTTAGTCACTTTGCCTTTAAGTTAGAGTACATCAAAAATGGCACACCAATTCCCAATTAAAAAAAAAATATTCCAAGTAATCAAATTGATTTTGCAAATATATAGACTTAAATTAAAAATATAGGTATTATTTTTTACAGTTTGTTTAAAAATGTTTTTGCAACTTACCAAAAATAATGGTCTGCCATTTGGCTGATGTAAACATTAGATAGGCGCCATATAAGGCAGCCAAATGTAGATAGCCAAATGCGATGATATTACGCCATACCAATTTCAATTTACGTTTTTCGGCCTTTTTCAATTTTTCAATATCCTTAACTAAGCCACCGTCAATGGTTTCGGCATCCTGTTCGAACAAGACACCAGTTGTGGCTTCATGTAAAACTTTGGGATTAGCGCCATCGATATTGGCACTGGCCAATAGGGATTCAGTCAATGCTGGAGTGGGGGGAGCGGCGTTTGGCGGCATATTGCTATAAAGACAAGAAAAGAAAAAAAAACGCATACAAATTAATTAAAGGTGATAATAATAATTTACATTTATATAAAAAAACGAGACTTGTTTTTTTAATATTCATTCAGGTGTGAAAAAAATTGCCATTAATTTGCAAAATTGTCTTTTAATGGACGATTAAGTAATACAGCTGAATGAGTCGTGAGACAGACAGGCAGCAGCATGCCTGAATGTTTGCTTCAAGTATATCAAATTTTTGTTGTTGTTGTCACTTTTTATTTTACCGTTAATTATGTGATTCACTTTTTAAGGATATTAAAAATTGTTGCAATTTTCTTTTAAATTTTGTTTCTTTTTTTAATTTTTGTTGGCAGAATTGTTTAATAAAAAAAATGTATTACCTTTCGCTTCTTAGTTCTTCAAATAATGAATACCAAAAAAAGCCAACAAAAATTTTTCACTAATTTATCATGCACATACAAACACACGCACTTCGCTCAATGTATATTTATATATACGTCTTGTTGGCAGCAGGAATATAGGAGAGGTACAGGTACACCACAGCAGTTAGTTTCGTGAAGCAAAAATCCTGATAACCTTCTTGTTCTTCTTCTACATACAATAACCTCTCGGTTCTTTATTGTTGTATTTGTTTTTTGTAAACTTTTTTTGCTAGCCTTTCTTCAATATATATAAGTATGTAGGTATACTCCTCATATGAGTTTATCCACGTCCAGCTGGATGGCTGCCTATCAGTGTGGCGTGCTGCTCAAAAACTAACAGGAATAAAATCATACGATGCAACCAACAACCCAACCAACTACTATAAACAAAAAAGTTCTTCTTCTTGTTGTGTTCACAAATGACGTTAACCCACCGCAACAGAGTAAGCTCGCGTACGTCAGTCAATTTGTGTGGAGAGAAATAAAACAACCATGCAGAGAGACCTCCGAGTGGCGTGTTGTTTCTCCATGTTATATTAATGTGGTTGTATGTGCCCACACACAACATCCATTCGTATTAAAACAAAAAAAAAACATTCAGTTTTCTTTTGGGGGAAACATCAAAAAAGCTCTCTGTGTGTGTGAAATATACCACAAATGAGAGACTAACTAAACTCTCCAAACAGTTATAAACATATGACAATGATGAGAGTAGCCGCCATGGAGAATAGAAGAAAATGAAAGAGAATGACAGGAATCGTTTTGGTGGTAACAAAAGGTGGCCTGATATATGTGCCAGCCAGCAGCTGATGGTTTTTTTTAATTCGCATTAAAAACGAAATATAGAAATACCGGTAATGTTATAAACAACCATCCAAACATATATATAATAGCAGATGTACATACATATTATATACATATGTATGGATTATTATCTACCATATGTGTAGTGTTGTGTTTTGTTGACGGCATTCAAACAAATATGGACTAAATCTAAAAACAGAGGAAATGTAAATATTTATCAAATGACCAAATGAAGGTTAAAGAGAACTTGAATTGGGAAGTTTTTTAAAATTGAACTAAATTACACTGTTTAACAGCTTTCCGAACCTCAATTATGATAATGTTATCCGAAACATCAAAGTGGCAACAAATGGAAATTGTGACGTCATCTTTGGAACCCCGTCGATCATGAGATGCAGCGGTCGGTGGAAGATGTGAAAAGAGAATCTCCATTATATAGTGTATATGAATGGTGTAAGATCCAAAAATTTGTATGATTCTGACCTACTCTATTTCAGGTTTAAAAAGATTGTAACCTGTATTAGTTGCAACCAAAGTGCATCTGTAAGCAGGTTCGAATCAAAAATTGTCAACAAGGCAACGATGTATATAAAGGTTGGACTGATGACCAAGGTGAGTATTCTACGATGATCAGAAAGCACGCAATATCTGCCGTGAATGAAAATCTCAGCTTCATCTCCACGGTGAAGTCTCGAGAATTCACCAGCACTTCTGTCACCTACAACAACCACCAAACGCATCAGTGCCAAAGACATCTCTGACAAAAAGATTTACCGGAGAGCAGTTAACTTTTGCCACCGGTTTATCGGACGGGACAGGAACTTTTTACAAGTCCCCTTTTTGCAAGGCAACGAATTCCTTCTGATTAACAGGAATCTCAAATTCATTCCGAAGTTATCTCGAAATTATTCGAATGACATTGCGTGGGACTTTTTAATTGAAAATATTTCGACTTCGCGTGTTATTTCAAACACAGTGATCCCTCCCTATAAAATAGGATAAGACAGTGAGTGGTCTGAGCACAGTACCCTCTAAGGGATCTCTGAGTGTTGATAAGACCCTGACACCATCATTCACTGCCAAGGAGGGATGATGATGGATGAATTTTCTGACCACTAAGCACCCACCTAGGCATCTCTGAGTGTTGAGAAGTCCCTGACAACATCCTCCACTGTGATGCATGGCAAAGAAGTGTCAAAGTCTGTCCGAAGGAAAACTGAGTAAATACAAAAAAATTTTCAAAACCCAAATCAAGGGTAATGACCATTGATCAGTTGTTGCTGAAAAAACCGAAAGTGGCGAATGAATCCCGAACACAATCAATAGCAGTAAAGAGAATGAGGTGTTCGGATGAGCAGCAATCTGTTACAAAGAGACCCACGCAGTCATTAGATGCACGGCAAACGGCTTCGTCACGTCAATGGAGGATGCTGCCAAGAGCGGTAAAGGTGAGTTGAAAGTCAAAACCGAAGTAGTAAGCCGTGAAACCGGTGCTTAGCGACCATGCTTTTCAACCACCAGCAGTTCCATAAGGTCTTCGAGTGGCGATCATGGATCGAGCTGACCCTGATGGGTGTGTCAACGAATATCACTGGTTGTGCTAGTCGACAGATACATGGAGGACTTCTTCCTGAACGACGAAGTTGGTCGTCAGAATACCTTACACGAATTAGGTTCGACCAGAACAACTTATATAAGGGGATCTGAATTGTTAATTCTAGAACTAAGAAGTCCTCGGACTTCCTTATGAGCACAATTAACAACAGTGATACTCTTTGTGAAGGTAGCTAGCTGGAAGCTGGTTGCCTCAGTGTGGATCCCACCATTACTCATGGGACAGGCAGGAGAAAACGCTGAGGATGTTAGAAAAGCAGAATGACGGACTTCAGATGAAGAAATGGAGGACCCTGAGCTTATTTGAAAATAACGGCGATTAATGGGGATAATACAATTTCGACTAAGCCACTAACGAACAGCAAGCGTTAAACATGGAGCAGATTAATCTGCATAATTACAAGGCAGTAGCTGCTAAATTGCTCATCAAGGAACAATACTTTTACAAGAATAAGGTGACCGAATTAAGATGCAAAAATTTAACGATTTTCACCATATCCACTGGAGAGAAGGTAAAAACCTGTATATGTAGTAGGTAAAAAAGAACTAACTTTGATGCTTCTTTCAAATTCCAGCCACAGTGATATGATGGCAACTAGAATCGAATATTTTTTTCAAAGGATTTACCGTGTTCATTTTTAAAGATAATTTTCTAGGGGATCTAAATAAAAATGAATTGGGCTTCTATTTATTTTCCAAACCTGAAATTGTCTGTAGACAATTCTGTTGGACTGTCTAATTAACAGAAAAGAAGAAAATAGCTAATTATGTTATCTTTTTGCAAAATTGACTTCACCTGGGGCCCTCGCCATCAATATATATCCATTATAAGACATTTTCACCACATAAGTGCCACGAACAAAAAAATCAATCAACCCTAACTTTCACCAAAAAAGTAATGACAGATAACCCCAATCAAGTTCTCTAATGAGGTACCAAATATTATAAATTACCACGCATGTTAGAACAGACCGAAAAACCAGAACAGAATAGATAATTATATACTCAATTCCACATATATAAATATTCAGTTCTGATGTCGACCCCCTTATCTTCTATAAATTATTTTATTTAGTTGTACTTATCTTATCATCAAAGCACTTCTATAGAATAATTTTATTTCATCTCACAATTAGAACAATATTTCCGCGCAAAAAAATATTCATAATTTGTGAAAAGATGACGAACTGGTTAGATGTGGTCCGACCGCCACCACCATGCACAAGTGGTATGATGAATAAATCTTAAAAATCATATGTTTGCTCGTTCCATCATTTATGTGGTGGGGGTCATTAAAAAAGGGGCAAAGGAGGGTAGCATTCATGAATATGCCAAAACGGGGGCAAGTAGAGGGGGGCAAAGACATGTTGAAAAATAAACACGCCATGTGCGAGATGGGAAAAAGAGAATAACATAATAGCGCGACGACGACGACATAAAAAAACTGATAATCTTGAACTTGATTTGTTTTGCTTTCGCAGTATTCAGTTTGTGCGAAATTCGCTGTGTGCGGTTATAAGGGGATTTTTTCTTCTTTTGTTTTGCTTGTTTCTATTTTATTTTAGTGTAACAACAAAAGGCAAAAAAAGTAACAAAAGATTATATATAAAACAAACGCAGAAATTGTCTGTTGTTTTTGAAAATTTCTTGGCAAAGTGTATTGAACTACCGGCAAAATAAAACAACCGAGACAATATTTTGAAAAAAAAGGTTTTGTGTTTTTTGTTTCAAATTGTTTTAAAAATATTGGTTTTGTTTAAAAAAAATATACAATAATCCACAATAAAGAATAATTTTTGAAATGATAGACTATAGAAGGCATGGATTTTTTAAAGAATAATTTTTCAGGGTCAATACAAGGCGTGGATTTATTAAAGACTAATTTTTCAAGAGCCCAAAAAGGTGACAAGACGAGATGTGCAAACTATAGAGGAATTAGTCTTCTTCCCATCGCATATAAAGTGCTATCCAATGTGCTGTGTGAACGATTAAAGCCAATGGTCAATGACAATATTGGACCATACCAATGTGGCTTCAGACCTGGCAAATCCACCATTGACCAGATTTTCACTCTATGCCAAATCTTGGAAAAGACCCATCGACACATTCCACCTATTCGTCGACTATAAAGCCGCATTCAACAGCCCTATCCGTTCACACCTCTGAACGGATAGGGCCATGGTACATTCGGCATTCCTGCAAAATTAATACGGCTATGCAGGATAACTTTAAGTGGCACACGGGCAGCAGTTAAAGTCGGAAAGGACCTATCGGAGCCCTTCAATACCGAACGAGGATTCAGACAAGATGACAGTTTGCAAAGGTGAACAGAAATGGCATTCTGTATACCAAACAACACATGTTACTCACCTACGTCTATGACTTCGATATATTGGGTCGAACATTGCGAGCGGTAACAGCCACCTTTGAAGAAATTGAGAAGGAGTATGCCAAAGTGGGCCTGGCAGGAAACGGCGAGAAGACCAAGCGGGTGGTACCAACGCGCAAGACGTCCAATAGACTCGGACCAACTGTGGAACTTGAGAACTACAGCTTCGAGGTAGTTAAAGATTTTATATACCTTGGTACCGCCATAAATAAAACGAATGACATCAGTTTTGAAATTCGGAGGATTGTGATGGCCAACAGATGCTACTATGGTATAAGTAAGCAGTTTAGAAACATGGCCACCTCCCGCCAGACCAAACTCACACTTTACAAGACGCTGGGTACTTGCGCAAGCAGATGAGGCAGTTCTTGGGGTGTTTGAAATTCTCCGAAATATCTACGGGCCGATCTGAGCCGTGAATATTGGCGTGGAATGAACTACGACCTCTACAATTTGCCTCTACAATTCGTATTGAGCTGCAGCGACTACGGTGGCGAATGAATGAGAATGTCCCAGCTCAAAAGGCATATAAAAGCGAGCCTAATGGTGGTTCCCGTAGAAGGGGAAGGCCACGAATTAGATGGAAAGACCAAGTAGAAAACAACATCTTGGAACGTGGTCTTTTAAATGGGAGGAGATGCGCACAAGACCGACGCGCTTGGAAATATTTTTTAAGCTCGCCAATACAAGGCGTGGATTTTTTAAAGACTAATTTTTCAAGGGTCATCCATACAAGGCGTGGATTTTTTAAAGAATTATTTTTCAAGGACCATACAAACAAGGCGTGGTTTTTTTAAAGACTAATTTTTCAAGGGCCATACATACAAGGCGTGGTTTTTTTAAAGACTAATTTTTCAAGAGCCAATTTAAGGCGTGGATTTTTTAAAGACTAATTTTTAAAGAGCCAACTTAAGGCGTGGATTTTTTAAAGACTACTTTTTCAAGAGCCAATTTAAGGCGTGGATTTTTTAAAGACTAATTTTTCAAGAGCCAATTTAAGGCGTGGATTTTTTAAAGACTAATTTTTTCAAAGGTCAACCAAAGGCGTGGTTTTTTAAAGACTAATTTTGTCAAAGGTCAACCAAAGGCGTGGTTTTTTAAAGACTAATTTTTTCAAAGGTCAACCAAAGGCGTGGCTTTTTAAAGACTAATTTTTTCAAAGGTCAACCAAAGGCGTGGTTTTTTTAAAGAATCATTTATTCAAAGGTCAACCAAAGGCGTGGTTTTTTTAAAGAATAATTTTTTTTAAAAAGTCAACCAAAGGCGTGATTTTTTTTAGACTAATTTTTCAATGGTATTTTTTGAGGGTTTATAAAAGGGATCGATTTTTTAAAGACTAATTTTTCAATGATATTTTTGAGGGTCTATAAAAGGGATGGCTTTTTAATAACAAATTATTCAAGGATATTTTTTGAGGGTCTATAAAGGGGGCCGATTTCTTAAAGACTTATTTTTCAAGGATATTTTTTGAGGTTCTATAAAAGGCTTGGATTTTTTAAAGACCAATTTTTTCTAATTTTTCAAGGATATTTTTTGAGGGTCTATAAAGGGGACTGATTTTTTAAAGACTTATTTTTCAAGGATATTTTTTGAGGTTCTATAAAAATCGTGGATTTTTTAAAGACCAATTTTTTCTAATTTTTCAAGGATATTTTTTCGAGTTTCTATAAAAGTGATGAATTTTTTAAAGACTTATTCTTCAATGGCCATAAAAGGTCTTGATTTTTTTCAATTTCCTTTCAATAATATATTTTCTAACAATTATGGGTGATGTGTATAATTTGTTGTCTGTTGCCTGTGAAATTTTTTTTATTTCAAACTACGATGAAATGAAATCAAAATCCATATGTGTAATTCATAGAAATAAAATATATAAATAAAAAATTATACCCTCAACACGTGTTTTGAGAACTATTGCAAGCCGCTGTCAGTTTTTGCCTGCTGTCTGTCTATATTGTTGGGAATTGGACGGGTGGTTGGATGGATGGATGACGCCGCCTCATACACTTATTATTTATTATTAATATCAAATTCCATAAATAATTACATTCCATTTAGAAGTCAATTTCACAATGAATGAGAAATGCAAAACAACTGTTGTTATATTGTAAGTCAGTCAATTTGTTTACTCAATACAATTGTGTATAAAATTATAGCATCTCCTTTGCTTCTATTTTATTTTTCCATTTAAATATTTATAATGTTTGAATTTAATGTAAACAAATTAACATTACGATACGTGCCTATTTTTGCCCTTTGATATTGTCTACGTGTACTTCCACTTCAAGAATTATTTTTGAACTTCGTACAGGTTGGTTGTCTTCATGTAATAAATGAGTCACATTTTCATAAGAGCTGACGTGTTCCACATATTATGGATTTTTAAGGCAGGCATATGTTGTTTCTCTGAGAAGGTAGGCGGCCTTTATTGGCCTTACTAATTATCAACGAAAATACGCTTTGGTCTACATAGAGAAAAACCTCTGGTCGTTATAAAAATACCAGTAAGAATATTAATCTGGGGTCTATAAAGGCGTGGATTTTTTAAAGAATATTTTTCTGGGGTCTATAAAGGGCGTGGATTTTTTAAAGAATATTTTTCTGGGGTCTATAAAGGCGTGGATTTTTTAAAGAATATTTTTCTGGGGTCTATAAAGGCGTGGATTTTTTAAAACATATTTTTCTGGGGTCTATAAAGGTTTGGATTTTTTAAAGAATATTTTTCTGCTGTCCATAAAGGCCTGGATTTTTTAAAGAATATTTTTCTGCTGTCCATAAAGGCCTGGATTTTTTAAAGAATATTTTTCTGGGGTCTATAAAGGCGTGGATTTTTTAAAGAATATTTTTCTGGGGTCTATAAAGGCGTGGATTTTTTCTAGGGTCTATAAAGGCGTGGATTTTTTAAAGAATATTTTTCTGGGCTCTATAAAGGCGTGGATTTTTTTAAAGAATATTTTTCTGGGGTCTATAAAGGCGTGGATTTTTTAAAGAATATTTTTCTGGGGTCTATAAAGGCGTGGATTTTTTAAAGAATATTTTTCTGGGGTCTATAAAGGCGTGGATTTTTTTAAAGAATATTTTTCTGGGGTCTATAAAGGGCGTGGATTTTTTAAAGAATATTTTTCTGGGGTCTATAACGGGCGTTAATTTTTTTAAAGAATATTTTTCTGGGGTCTATAAAGGGCGTGGATTTTTTTAAAGAATATTTTTCTATTGTCTACAAGAAGTCTATTCAGTATTTTGGGGCCATATTTTTTGGTGTTTTATGGCAAGACACTCTGGTTTTCAAGTGGAAGACCTCCTGGCCTTATATGAAAAAACCGAATCGTAATAATTAATAAAAATGTGTCAACGTTTCATATACGTGTGTGTGTTTGTTGGGATTCCATACAGTATAGGCGTTATATTATAATTTCATAATAATTAAAAAATAATTTAAAATTCATTAGATCATGGTTAATATCAATTTTTATAACATATAATTTATCCTCCAGCTTAAATAAGGGTATTTTTGTAAAACAGTTAACCTTGTGGATGACCTCATAGCCAATAATTCATTAAGGCATATACATTTTGAACTTTATCAACTTCCATTAGAATTACAATAATTATTGTAATGCAAGTAATGCCTATTTGTACTGGTACTGCTATCGGAGTGAGCCCGGCACAATGGGCTAAGGGTAAATCCCACGAAGACAGAGTTGGTACTGTTCACGAGAAAGTGGAAAATTCCAACGTCCCCCCTCCTACCAATACTGGATGGAACAGCCCGCCCTAGAACTCTCAATTGAGGCGAAGTCCCTCGGCACTATCGTTGACCAACAATTAAATTGGAAAAGAAACGTAGAGGAACGCACAAAGATAGGTCTCATGGCGCTCTCTTCATGCAAGAACTCTATGGGGAAAAGCGGCACTCCACAAGCTGCTTTAAATGCGATAATAATTCGAATGTCCCTTGATTTACAAGTCCAATTGCAAGCAACTAGATGTTCATTGAGACTCAGAGAATCAAGAGCGTGGCGAAACTCACACCTTTGACATACAAATGTCATCAACACGATGCTAAATTGTTATATATCCATGAATTAGCCTAATTTTAGTGACTACATTCCTCTCTACATAAATTTTGAGGATTTCGAAACACATTTTCCAAGCAGGGAGTCCTGGGCGAGCGGGTTAACTCCTTTAGACAGTCTTGCGGTCTTTAAAGACGGATCTAAGATGGAGAAAGGCAAAGGTGCAGGTGTCTTTTGCGATAAACTCTCTATTAAGAACTCAAACAAATTGAACAAAAAATGTACCGGTTTTCAGGCAGAAATTCTAGCAATCAAGAAGGCAGCGGAAATAGTCAAAGAATTATGGCGCAATGACAATGACTATACAGGGTATAAAGCCGCCTTACAGGCTATAAATACGCGCACTATACATTCTAGAGAAGTTTTGCTAGATATACGCATTGTTAGACTTTGTTACCGGGCATAGTGACATAATGGGGAAGGAAATAGCTGACGAGCTTGCACGTACTGGGGCTCACAGTCGATCAACAACCAGTTGATGCTACTGTTAAACCACCTCTCAACTATTACCTAGGTATAATCCATAAGATCTTTTTAGATAAAGCGGGGCACAGATGTCGGGAGGAAACCTCATGTAGAACCTCTAAATCCATCTGGCCTTTGATTTCTATGCCTAGATCAAATTCATTAATTTCTCTTGGCAAAAAAAGGAAATGAAACTGATTGTAGGAATCATTACTGGTCACTGCAGGATTAGGTCTCTTATTTCCTATGGGTCGATTACTGACGTCTATGTAAGGACGAAGAAGATACAGACACGACTATGTAGATGCCTGGCAGCTGGCGACGTCAACAATGTGGTAGTTATGAGATTAACACTCGTTCATTCTTCTCCAATGTAGACCGCATCATCATTTGCAACTTCGCCAAGAGAATATTCGGGATTAGTTATAACTCTCTCTCCATTCCCATCTCCTTCTCTTTTTTTCTTTCTCCGCATTTCGTTTTTTCTCTTAGGATGAACACAATGAACCATTGGTCTCCAGGTGAAGTGACCGTCAATTTGACGCGTCCTTTAACCTAACCTAAATTATATAGGTCTTCTACAATTCCTCTTTCGGACAGAATGCATCATACAGACCTTTTGTAGAACTTCTGAAAGCTTTCGATAAAGATCGTTCGTTTCGTTTGGTGGTTGAAATTCTTTCAGACATTCGTTCATGAATGAAAACTAACATTCGCGAAGGCTCAAAAGAGCAAACAAGAACACAATAATTCTTGGACATGCGTTTTGTTATTCCACACAAGCTCAACACTTTCTGCTACACACACACACATTCGCTGTGTGTGTGTTTACTTTTTTATGACATTTTTGTTGTTTTTAACAGCGCTCGGGAGCATTCGTGAACATTTGTTTTTTTTTTAATTCAAATTACGCTTGTTACAAAATTAAAAATAGCGCAACTCTAATTACTCTCAACTTACCAAGGAGAGAGAGAGAAAAACTCTCATCGCCAACAGTGTAAAACCCCGCTTTCTGCTACACACACATTCTTTCCTTGTTTGTGTGTGTTTACTTTTTGTTTTTAACAGTGATCGTGAGCATTCGCGAACATTTTTTTTTTTAGTTTTTCAAAAGAATGTTCTTCAGCAACAAATGCTCGCAAAAGAACGAATCGACGACGCTTGCAGCGAAATTTTGACAGAAAACAGTCTGCAAAAAATTTCCATGCCTAATTTACTTCTTTGTCTGCCTTACCCCCTTGCCCTTCCCTCCCCACATACCCTCATCGATGATTGTAGTTAATTTTTGACATTGTAACAAAATTAAAAAACAAAAAAAAACATTTGCAGAATTTTTTCAAACATTTGAAACTCTCTGCTGGCATAAATAGTTGTTATTTGCAGAATTTTATTTTCAATATTTTTTTTTGGTTAGCAACGGTTAACGAGTTTATGAAGGCTATGCAGTGGTTTTGGAAGAATTTGTAAAGCTGTGAAGTGGTGAAGAGGTCAGACGACCGTTAAAGAGTTGATCATTTGGATAATTAAATTATCTATGTATGTGTATTTATACATTAGGGAGTAACGACGGATTCAAACGGGTTTGTTGTTATGAATAGAATATATCTGCAGGTTGTGTTCTGACCTCAATAATCATTTGAATCATTTGAATATTTTTAAAAAATTATAAACAAACGTTCTTCATTTTTTCGGGGTCAGCTCAACTAGACTTTGAGGTTGGGAATTGAGTTTCTATAGAAAAAAAAAAATAATTATTTCGATAGCAATAAGGAACTTATTTTACATCTTTTATTTCAAAAGCAAGGTTAATATATTCAGATAGACCTATTGTTATAAGTCTAGCGGATATATTCCATTCATAAAATCGGATGATATTCTTCTTTACCTCCCCTGTATATAAAAAGCAACAATAACAATATAAATATTTTGTTTAATGCTTTAATGATAGGCTCGATTTTTTTTAATGGCCGAACTACCTCACATCACTCATTCAGTTTTACAAGTTCGTTCATATTCAATATTTTTTTCTGTATTAAAAAATAACCTCCAAAAAACTTGTTGACTATTGCTAACCAAAAAAAATTGAAACAAGAAATCTGCAAAAAAAAACCTAATTATGCCAGACGCCGAACCTGTTCATAATATTTTAAAATTCTCAAACATTTTATAATTGTTTTATTTATTGGTTGCAAAAAAATTAACAATAATCGAAGTGCGGTGCGTGCTGTATTATAGAAAGGGACTGGAACGCCAGTCAGACAATGGGGGAAAAATTAGGCATGCAAATTTCCGGTCTCGTTTTATTTATGCCATTTATAATTAGGTTGATTTTTAATAAGAGAAATAAAACAGAGGGTTCTGTCCCATTGTTGTAAATATATGCTAAAATAATGAAGATGGGTGGGTTCTTTTGTAGGAGGGTAGGATGAAAAAATCGAGGTTTCGAAAAAACGCAATTCAAGTCTCAAAATTTCGTGTCAATCGGACTAACATTAGGAGTTTGGTGCACCATTTACCTTAAATCTGACGAAAATATATATCGGAGCTATATCTAAATCTGAACGGATTATCTCGAAAATTAGCACATATCATTCTAGACTTAATTCAGTACGCCATGCCGAATTTCGTGCAAATCGAAAGATATTTAGAGGCTTTGACGGGACTTGGGCAACAAATTTACATAAAATCGGACGAAAATATATATATCTAACTCTGAACCGATTTCCGCGAAACTTAACACACATCATTCTATACTTAATTCAGTACGCCATGTCAAATTTCATGCAATCGAAATATATTTAGGGACTTTGGCGAACCATTTACCTTAAATCGGACGTAAATATATATATATATATATTAAAAATCTGAACCGATTTCCACGAAACTTCACGAACGTCATTCTAGGCCTAATTCAGTTCGCCATTCCGAATTTCGTGCAAATCTAAAGATATATAAGGACTTTGGTGCACTATTTACATTAAATCGGAAGAAAATATATATGGGATCTATATCTAAATCTGAACCGGTTTCCACAAAACTTAGCACACATCATTCTGGACTTAATTCAGTACGACATGCCAAATTTCGTGCAAATCGAAATATATTTAGGGACAATTTAAATAAAATCGGACGAAAATGTATATGGGAACTATATCCAAATTTGAACCGATTTTTCCCAATTTCAATAGGGTTCGTCCTTGTGCCAAATAAATGTTCCAAATTTCATCCAATTCGGATCATAAATGCTACCTGTACTTTGTTTACAATTTAACATGGACAGACAGAAAGACAAACATACGGTCGGACGGACTTGCAAAAATCGACTCAGAAAGTGATTCTTTGCATAATGAAATTTTTCGTATTAAACCAGCGGTACCCCCGAAAGGAAATCCTGTGTACGTTACTCTCTAGGACGATTGTTTTTAAAATTGGATATGTCGGTTCACTTTTTGGAGTAGCCCCATAAAACAATACGTTCAAAATTTCGGTATTTTGAAGAGTTTATAAATTTTTTAACAAAATTGTCTGCAATTTTAAAAAGAATACTACCAACAAATAATTCATGATAGGCCTCATATAACGATACCACCAATTTTCAGTATTTTGAGAATTTCGATACCACCAATTTTCGATATTTTGAGGATTTCAGATACGTTTAACATCCGAATTGGCTGAAAGTACATATTTTTGGTACTCAGGGGGTGATAAATCTTACATACATACTCAAAAGTAGCAATGATCACGGTCCATGATCACATTTAGTCCTCATTTTCGGAATTTTAAGGTGTTAAGATGATCAATAAAAAATATTGTATAGCTTTTTTTCCATGCTTTGGATCGGGTAAATTGTGTCCGGCCCACTTGGTTGGCTGTGGATTGGACGTATTTTTGAAGTGAAATTATGAAAACGATCATATCGGGGTGAGCAAAAATTCGCTCGCGAATGATTTTAAATACGCTCTTTTCGTTTGGGTTCATTTTACGAATGAATTTATCGCAATCGAATTTGAATACCAAGCGAGCATTTGCCAACGAATGTTGGCACACACGTAACAAACGAGTGTGGGCACACAACAACGATCGTTCGTTTCGTTTGGTGATTGAAATTAATTATTTCTGACATTCGTTAACGAATGAAATCGAACATTCACGAATGCTCAAAATAGCGGCAAGAATATGATTTATTTTTTTAACAGCGCTTGCGACCATTTGTTTTTTTTTTCGAGTTTTTCAAGTGAATGCTCTTCAGCAACGAATGCTCGCGAATGAACGAGCAATCGAATTCTCGCCGCGAGCATTCGTGAAAATGAAAAATCGCTCTCCGCACCCTGCCCATAATCATCCTCGTCTCCAAATCAAAATATCGACGTCGATTTTGGTCAAAAGTTACTTCTCACGGCACACACTGTACACAGAGTTTTGTCACCCTATGACGAGTTCACAGTTCAAAATCATTTTGAGTACATCTTAAAAGTTTGCATCGGTAACGACCTCTTTTGACCGTTCATTGACATTCGCCATCTACAATTTTTTTAACCTTTTTGATAACTTTTTCCACCCTATTTAGTAATTTTCCATTGCATGCATTTTCTAATCAGTGTAATTTTTTTCTATTTATTTTACTGATTAGCAGCACGTGAACAATGAGATTTCTTCAAGTTAAAGGGTTTCTCGAATTTCTTTGTAATCATCGAAAAAAGTTTGTGTCCGGTGGCAGGTATTTTCAATTTTTCAGATAAGAGGCCACCACAAATTCTATGTGTTTTTGGGAAACTATAATAACAATTATTAAATTTATTTTTATTTTAAAAATAGAAACATTAATTAAATAAAAATCAATAAAAGAAAATTAAGAAATTTCCCGAAGAAAGAGTGTTAAAAACAATATTTTACATTTCTCTGAGATAGTGGTGGACGATTTTTTGGGTGGGTGCAGAGATATAGATAATATTATTTTATGGCCATGGATCACGAATGGTCTACTGACTAGAATTTTTGGCACAGCTTTGCTGTATTAATGCTTTAGCACTTTCACCGTATATGATTAATTTTTATAATCTATCTAACAGAAGAATAGATTAATTTCAGGGTATCAACTTGTAGATAAACATACTACAATATACATATCTCTCCCGATTGAAGACAGTCAAAAATAATAAACATTTTGTTTGTGACGAGATAAGCAAAGGGGTGGCGAACTTTAAACTTTCCGGAAAATTTGTTGATAAACACTAGGAAATAAAAAATATTTAATTTAAATATTAATTCAAATTTTGCATAAAGCCAAGATTTATGATTTGATTTTGTTTTTACAAAAGACAAAAAAAATCAAGTGGAACTCAGTTTTTGATCACAGCAAAACAGTTCAGAGTTCTTTGTGTATGATATTTATTTGTATTTTTTTATTGTTGTAACTACTTTTTGAAAAAAAAAGAAAATAATAACCACAATTATGAAAAGATGATGTTGTTTTACCGTCACTATTTTTAAAGCATTATTATGATTTCTTTTGGCCATGACACATAGATGGCGATGCTTGAATAATTCAGCACCAAATTAATTATTGTAATTTTATGGAAGTAGATAAAAGTCGTATATTCTCTATCTCACGTGTTCATCAAACACAGTGGGTCAAAGGTTCTACTGGGCCTTAAACTTAATACTGTCGAAATCGTTTAAAACGATGGTCAGAAGGGCCATCGAAATAGGGTCGCTATAAGCGATAATAAAAAAAATAATATCAGAACGATGTCGACAGTTGACGAATTATTGTCTATAATTATTTTCCCCAGATTGTGAAACCAAAATAGCCTCATTTTGCTTCTGAGAAATTAAATGACTTAAAATTGTCATTAATCATAATTTGATTTGAATTTAATAATTTTTAGATTAAATGGAATTATAAATAATATTATAGACATCAGAGGAGTCTCAACTAACACACCTACATGAAGAAAGTAAAGGGACCAGTGAAATTGGTGGCATTAGCCGTAATAATATTACTTCAAATCGCATTGTCCGCAACAATGTTGACTATTTTGTGTGGGAGGTACCAGAAGTAGTGAAACGATGGGTCTTATCATTGTTCAAAGTTTCGATCAAATCGGACAATACCATTCACCTAATACTGAATTTATAAACATTGAAAATGTTGATATTGTGAGGGGATGGTACCAAAAAGAGTGAACATATGGGCCCCATTTTCGAACATAATCTAGGCTTGATAAATATAATAGGTTATGCAAAGTTTGGTTTAAATCGAATGATTTAATTAATTAATACTCTGATATTTTTCCTATCGGAAGCAATACCAACCCTCCAATAGACAAGCAGTTGAAAAAAAATGCAAACTTCAGATTCTGATTTTTTCCTAAAGAAAAAATTTGCAGACCTCAGTTTTTGAGGTATTTTTTAAAAAAAAAAAAAAAATCGCAAACCTCAGTTTATGAGGTATTTTTTTCCATAGAAAAAACTCGCTGAACTCATTTTTTGAGGTATTATTTTATAGAAAAAAATCGTAAACCTCAGTTTCTGAAATATTTTTTTTCTATAGGAAAAAATCGCAAATCTCAGCTTCTGATGTATTATTTTCTATAGACAAAAATCGGAAATTTAAGTGTCTGAGGTATTTTTTCTATAGAAAAAAAATCGCATACCTCAGTTTCTGAGGTATTTTTTTTTCTATAAAAAAAATTCGCATACCTCAGTTTTTGAGGCATTTTTTTATAAAAAAAAATTGTTGGCGCCATTTTCTTATATTTTTTCTATAGAAAAAATTGCTGTCATCACTTTATGAGATATATATTTTCTAAAGAAAACATTGACAGACCTCAGTTTTTGAGGTATTTTTTATAGAAAAAATCTTGAAAAACTAGGTCTCTAAGTTTTTTTGAATATAAAAAAACAGTGAGCGGTGCAGTATAGTCCGACGGGGCCAACCATATGATACCCTACACAACTCCCACGAAAATCTAACTTTCTGTGGTTTTATAGTCTAAGCCTGGCTTCTTCATCGGTTATAGTTCAAAAGCTCCACTTTCTAAACATGGCATAATTTCCAAATCATGTTTCACCGAGTTAAATATTTACGCCATAAAAAATTTAGTCACTTTAGATTTTTTAATTTGACCCTCGGAATATTGACCGACCATCATCTAAAACCAGCCTTTCTAAGTATTTTGTCACATTCCCTTGGCCGTGTAAAATATCTGCGACTGGAAAATCTGATATAGTTAAAGTCTGGCTCCATTTGACATGTTAAACTTTAATCGATTTTCATGAAAACAGTCATGCTTATTCTGTGGTCAGACCCATTTCTCTCTGTAAAATTTCGGGGTATTTTTGGCATCTAGTGCGACCAGAAAAGCATACAAAAATAAACATCCTTTTTTTGGTCACAACCGGACCAACATGCAAACATGGCCGATAACTGTGACCTGTATCGTGTTTATAAATTATAATCGACTCAGCTTGTAGAGATATAACGTTCGGTATACTTAAAGGTGGGTCTAGGATCAATATTTCGCGGCGTTTAATACTCTTGGGGCCATGCAAAGCTATAATACCCATACAACACAATTGTGTGGGGTATAAATACCCCGGAAAGAACTCAGACCTTGATTCTAACATTTCACATTTTTTTTAGAAAAAAATCGGGCCATATTCATATCGATAAAAAAATTTAACTCGTTTCCTGTGGATTTTTTTTCTATAGAAAAAAGTAGACTTGAATGTCTGGGGTATTTTTTTATTTGTAGAAAAAATCAGACAACAGTACATGATCTTAAAATAATGGCCTCGAGAGCTACTGGAAAATCTTATAAAGATAAAGCCTGGGTCCATTTGACCCGCTAAACGTTGACCGATTTTCATGAAAACCTTCATGCTTATTCTATGGTCAAACCCCACTCACGCTGTAAAATTTCGTGATGTTCGTCAATATAATTCTGGCCACTAGAGCGACCAGAAAAACAGACAATAATAATTTTCTTCTTTGGTCAGAACCGGACCAACATGCAAAATATCGTTACTATTGACCCATAACTGTGGCATTTAACGTGTTTCCAAATTATAATGGACAAACGGACGGAGATATGAATACTTAAAGGTGGGTCTGGGTCCAATATTTCTAGATCGACTCAGTTAGTTAAGATATGACGATCGGTATACTATAATGTGGGTCTAGGACCAATATTTTGCGACGTTACTCTTAGGGCCATGCAAAGCTATAATATCCTTACAACATAGTTGTGTGTTGGGTATAAATACCTCAGAATGAGCTCAGACCTCGATTTTAACATTTCACATTTATTTAGAAAAAATCGGGCCATATTTATATATACAAAAATATTTATATATATAAAAAAATTTTTGGATTTTTTCTATGGAAAAAAGTAGACTTGTATGTCTGTGGTTTTTTTTAAGAAAAAAATCTGACAACAGTACAAGAGAATTTCTGCAGAAAACTCAATTTATTACTTATTTTACAGAAAATTAAAAAAAAAAACATTCCGAAGGACCCAATGTATCTGAGGCCAAATATCTTCTATACCTAAAATATTGAAATCAAATTCTGTCAATAAAAAAATCTAAATTCAAAATTCCTGTATTAAAAAATAACTCATTAAATTCAGGTTAGATTTCTGTTCGTATAAGAAATCACTGAAATCTGAGTTCTGATCTTAAGTTTTTTTTAACAGACACAATAACATCCGATGATTTTTTTGCCAGCTCAATCTAATGTTGAGATTATTCTCTGCAATTGTGAATTTATGGCGCAATTTAAGTTTTTCCACAATCAGACAGGCAGCCAGTCAGACGCTACTATGTACATATATAGATACGTACATACCTATATCTGAATGGAATATTTCTAATTGTCATTCAATCATTGCCAGAGTAACGACAACAACAACGATGAAAAAGGCAAAACAACAAATTGAATTAATTTCGAAACAAAAAAAAATCTTTACATGGGTTTGAGGAAAATTGTTATCAGAAACAGAAATTGGTTTTCATAATGTCCTTCAAATGTTTTTTTCGTCTTGTTAGAATTTATGTTTCCTTTTCGAAAAATTTCACACACACACACTAGCACAAAAAAGTTATTCAAGTTCACTTTATTACACTTTCACACACACCTTTTCGGCGTATTCTACTTTATTATTTTTTTTTTTTTGATTATGTCAAAGTTCACGAAGAGTTGTTACAAACCTTTATTTGGCACTTTGCGTGTTTTCTTAATAGAAAAAATAATTTTAATTAAAATTTATGTTCGTTTTCGTTTTTTTATATCCAAAGAATGTTTTCTTTTTCTTCGTTTGAAGAGAACAACAAAAAAAGTGTCCTTTTTCGATTGGTTTGTTCTTTTCACCGGTCCTTCGTTGCGACTTCACTTTCCGGTAGTTCAATTTAAACTGGTCTTGGCTAAAAATTTGTTTGCTGCTTAATAGCAGAACCGCAAAAAACAAACGCTTTACTTTGCTTTGCGTTGTGTTTGCATTTATGACTCGTCTAATGATCCGGCTAGGAGGGGGAGCGGTGTGGTGCGGTGCTACGCCAATATCTCAGCACCACCATACAACACCAACCACAAAGTCAGATACTACTACGACGATTATGATGAGGATGGTGATGACGATGATAATCGCTGTGTTTTTGGCGAAAATAATATCGATGAGCGGTAATCAGAGTACTCGAAAAAACAAACCAGTGAGCAACTTTATACCGCTTTCAACCGCTCATTGCTCTCATTCATTCGTTCGTTCTATCAAACACTGTGGATCATATGAAAATGTACAATCGTTACACGGCATTAGGGTAATGGTGGGGAAAAAGGTTATTTGTTCTAGAAGAATTTCTGAAATATTTCACAATTTTCCACGCCATTGAATCATTTTTGCCTTGGAAACAAATTGATCAAAAATATGTGGAAACACTTATACACAAACATATGTAATTGCATACATTAGTATATTGTGTGTCTGTACTTAGTTCTGAGGGTCAAAAGTTTTTCCGCCAGAAATAAAAGTCCCCAAGGTTTGTCGCCAGATAAGAATGGAAAATAATTCTGAAGAATTTTAGGGTATGGATTTCTGTTGTTAAATAGTTCTTTAATAAAAAATATCTCAAACCTAAAACGTCGAATTTTTAATGAAAAAAAAAACACCCAGAAATTTTAAATAAAAAAACATTCAGAAATTAAAAATATGTATTATTCCAAAAAAATAATATTTTTTTAAAATAATATAATAAAATAAAAATAATTAATAATTAAATAAAAAAATAAATAAAATAATAAAAAATAAATAAAATAATAAAAAATAAATAAAATAATGAAAAGATAATATAAAATAAAAAAATAATATAAAATAAAAAAATTATATAAAATAAAAAAATAATAAAATAATAATATAAAATAAAAAAAAATAACAAAAAGATAATATAAAATAAAAAAAAATTATATAAAACAAAAAAATTATATAAAATAAAAAAATGATAAAAAATTAAAAATAAAAAAATTAAATAAAATAATAAAAATAAAATAAATTAACTAAAAAAAATATTTTTGTTAAAATTCCCAATACATGAATTTTTAAATAAAAAATAATATAAAATAAAAAAATAATAAAAAATTAAAAATAAAAAAATAATTAAAAATTAAAAAAAAAATTAAATAAAATAATAAAAATAAAATAAATTAACTAAAAAAAATATTGCTGTTAAAATTCTAAATACATGAATTTTTAAATAATAAAAAACTATGAAAATAAAAAATATCTAAAAATAGGGTTTTTAAATTGAAATGTAAAAAAAATATCCCGAAAAATGTATTTGTATAAAATAATAAAAACTTTTTCAAACCGAAATCATATTTCTAAAAACACATTTCGAATTTGAAAATAAAGTAAAAATATTAAAATAATATTTCTACAAAATAATAAAAAATATATACATATTTACAAATTTTAATAAAAATATAAAAAATGTGTTTTTAAAGAAATATATTTTACAAAAAAAAAAGAAAAATAAAAAATATATGTTTTTTAAAATATTTTTCATTAGAAATTTATATAAAAAATAAAAAAAAAATATTTTCAAAAATTCGTACTCTTTCCAATTTTGTTTTAATTTTAGTCCTACACAGAAAAAAAAAATTCTAACCATTTGATAAAAAAATTCAAAAATCCGAAAGATCTATAGATCTTTCGGAGAATTTTTCTATCAAACACTGCAAGAGCTGCCTCATCTGCTTGCGTAAGTACCCATGCTTCAGATCCATATATCAGCACGGGTAGTATCAGCGTCATGTAGAGTGTGAGTTTGGTCTGGCGGGAGGTGGCCTTGCTTTTGAGTTGTTTGCTCAGACCATAGTAGCATGGGTTGGCCATCACTATCCTTCTCCGAATTTCAAAACTGATGTCATTCGTTTTATTTATGGCGGTACCAAGGTATATAAAATCTTTGACCACCCCGAAGCTGTAGTTCTCAAGTTCCACAGTTGATCCGAGTCTACTGGACGTTTTGCGCGTTGATCCATCAGCTTGGTCTTCTTGCCGTTTACTGCCAGACCCACTTTGGCAGACTCCTTCTCAATTTGTTCAAAGGTGGCTGTTACTGCTCTCAGTGTTCAACCCATTATGTCGATGTCATCGGCGTTGGCGAGTAACATGTGTTGTTTGGTGTACAAAGTGTCATTTCTGTTCACTTTTGCCTCTCGTGTGACCTTTTTAACATCCTGTTGGAAAAGGTCAAACTATCGCCTTGTCTGAATTTTCGTTCGGTATTAAAGGGCTCCGAGAGGTCCTTTCCGACTTTAACTGCTGATCTTGTGCCAGTTAAAGTTATCCTGCATAGAAGTATTAATTTTGCAGGAATGCCAAACGCAGACACGGATTTATACACCTCTGAACGGATAGGGCTGTCGAATGCGGCTTTATAGTCGATGAAACCGCATTGGTATGGTCCAATAATGTCATTGGCCATTGGCTTCAGTCGTTCACAAAGTACGCTGGATAGCACTTATTACTTTATAGTTGGCACATATCGTCTTGTCTCCTTTTTTGTGCACGGGACACAGGATGCTGGTGTTCAATCATTGGGCATGCATTCTTCCAGCCAAATTGTACTAATCAGCTGGTGTATGCTCCTTACCAGCACCTGACCACCAGTTTTGAATAGTTCGATGGGTTATAACATCGACACCTGATGCTTTATTATTCTTCAGCGCTTCTATTTGATACCAGAAGTTGTTCAAAATGCTCCTTCCAGATCCTCAGCATGCTGTCTGTTCTTTTCTTGTTCTTTCTTTTTTTCTAAAAATACGTTTCTCCTCTCTCTTTTTCTCCCGATAGTTATCCATTGCATTACGACACTCCTGATCGTACCACGGATTTTTTGATGGTGGTCTTTGGTACCCAAGTGCTGCTTTTGCTGTAGTTTGTAGGCAGTGGTCAACTCTTTGCCATTGTGCTTCTATATTACCTAACTGCTTGACGAAAGACCCCCTTTCGTCAAGCAGTTAGGTAAGTAGAGCAGGGTAGGCTTCTGCTATCTGTTTTGTTTGCAGCTTTTTTGACGTCAAATTTCCGTGGTACATTAGATTGCACCTTTGCTGCTACATTAAGACGGGTGCGTACCTTGGCTTCCGCAAGGTAATGGTCCGAATCGATATTCGCTTCTCGGATCGATCGGACATATAAAACACTGGATGAATGCCTTCCGCCTATTACAACAGAATCGATTTGATTTCTCGTTGTTCGATCGGGAGAAATCCAAGTGGCCTTGTCTATATCGAGATGCTTGAATCTGGTGCTGCTAACTACCATGTTGTTTGCTGCCGCAAAGTCAATCAACCTCATGTCGTTGTCGGATGTTTCTTCATGGAGGCTGAATTTTCCGACGGTGGGGACAATAAAATTTTCCCTTCTGATTTTTGCATTAAAATCTTTATATAGAAACATTGAAAATTTGTCTACAGATTCTATAGAAAATATCCCCCGATCTTAAAATTTATGTATAAATTTTTTTCTAGAAAATAATCTCCCTCAATTCCAGAGGTCATATTTTTCTGCCCACTTGAACATAAATTTGCCAATTTTATCAATTAGTATAAAACGAAAGCACTTATGTTTCATTCGAAACATCGAGACCTCATCAATGCGATACCGCCACCATCACCACCACAAATACTTTCCCCATATAATTTCCCCATTGCAGTAATTTTTCTAGAAAATGTCATCATTTGTTATGTGACACATGTCACGCAGTTACCTAATCTGCAAACAGAAAAAAAAAACGGAAATTTCAATAACAACATTTTAATCATTTTGGACTTGGGATTGTGTGACTAATCACATGTACAGTGTACACATGTGTACCTATGCGAATGAGCGGCAGGGTAGTGTTATTTTGTGAAATGGCAGAGAATAATCGCCGTCATTCGCTCTTTTTGTTGCAAGCCAAAAAATATCGCATTTCCAAATTTCTCCAGACAATCTTTAAATCGGCGGCGGTGGCATAACGACATAATACAATTTTGACCGCTAAGGCTGTGCAGAGGCTAATTATTTTTATTTCCCATTTTATTTTGAAATTAATTGTTCTGAATCTTTGCAGGGTATATCAAATCGATCGAATGTTCAGAGAAATATAGGCAATGCATGTGGTGTGTTTTGGGCACAACAACGTTATCTCCCGTACCCATCATCATCATCGGAACTTAGTTTGTAAACAAGGTGTTGTTGTTGGGAACTGAACTATTACGTGTCGGCGGCGGAATAGATTACGTTTGTTTTTATTTGCCAACCAAAAAGGTAGGTAGTTGCCGAGCTTTGTTGACAATTAGATCGGTGATTACCAAATGCGTGCGAACACAAACGCCTTCTCCTCAGCCTTTGTTGTCGATTTTTTTTCATCATTCTGACTGTAATCTTCTAATAATTCAATAAATATTCAAGAGCCAGTTGTAAATATCTAATGACCATTAAATTGCCTTATTTACTCAAAAGATTCTATTGACGAAATTACGTGAAAATAATTTGTTTATTAGTTTTTCTACGAATGATTGGGGTAATCGGCGACTGGGGCGGACTATGGCAAATTGGTTGCTTAAATAAACTATAGTCAGGCTACTATTGTGATTAACGGACAATTTCTAAAAAACGAGGCGTGGATTTTTTTGAAGAATATTTTTTCAAAAGCCGTCCATACAAGGCGTGGATTTTTTAAAGACTAAGTTTTCAAGGACCATCCATACAAGGCGTGGATTTTTTAAAGACTAAGTTTTCAAGGGCCATCCATACAAGGCGTGGATTTTTTAAAGACTAAGTTTTCAAGGGCCATCCATACAAGGCGTGGATTTTTTAAAGACTAAGTTTTCAAAAGCCATCCATACAAGGCGTGGATTTTTTAAAGACTAACTTTTCAAGGGCCATCCCTCCATACAAGGCGTGGATTTTTTAAAGACTAAGTTTTCAAGGGCCATCCATACAAGGCGTGGATTTTTTAAAGACTAAGTTTTCAAAAGCCATCCATACAAGGCGTGGATTTTTTAAAGACTAACTTTTCAAGGGCCATCCCTCCATACAAGGCGTGAATTTTTTTAAAGACTAACTTTTCAAGGGCCATCCCTCCATACAAGGCGTGGATTTTTTAAAGACTAACTTTTCAAGGGCCATCCCTCCATACAAGGCGTGGATTTTTTAAAGACTAAGTTTTCAAGGGCCATCCATGCAAGGCGTGGATTTTTTAAAGACTAAGTTTTCAAGGGCCATCCATGCAAGGCGTGGATTTTTTAAAGACTAAGTTTTCAAGGGTGCTCCATACAGGGCGTGGATTTTTTAAAGACTAAGTTTTCAAAGGTCATACAAGGCGTGGGTTTTTTAAAGAATAAGTTTTCAAGGACCCTCCATACAAGGCGTGGATTTTTTAAAGAAAGTTTTCAAGGACCCTCCATACAAGGCGTGGATTTTTGAAAGACTAAGTTGTCAAGGGCCATCCCTACAAGGCGTGGATTTTTTAAAGACTAAGTTTTCAAGGGCCATCCATACAAGGCGTGGATTTTTTAAAGACTAACTTTTCAAGGGCCATCCCTCCATACAAGGCGTGGATTTTTTAAAGACTAAGTTTTCAAGGGCCATCCATACAAGGCGTGGATTTTTTAAAGACTAACTTTTCAAGGGCCATCCCTCCATACAAGGCGTGGATTTTTTAAAGACTAACTTTTCAAGGGCCATCCCTCCATACAAGGCGTGGATTTTTTAAAGAATAACTTTTCAAGGGCCATCCCTCCATACAAGGCGTGGATTTATTGAAGAAGGCCTTTTTCAAGGGCCATCCATACAAGGCGTGGATTTTTTAAAGAATAACTTTTCAAGGGCCATCCCTCCATACAAGGCGTGGATTTTTTAAGGAATAACTTTTCAAGGATTATCTAAGGCGTGGATTTTTTAAAGAATAAGTTTTCAAGGGCCATCCATACAAGGCGTGGATTTTTTAAAGACTAACTTTTCAAGGGCCATCCCTCCATACAAGGCGTGGATTTTTTAAAGACTAACTTTTCAAGGGCCATCCCTCCATACAAGGCGTGGATTTTTTAAAGACTAACTTTTCAAGGGCCATCCCTCCATACAAGGCGTGGATTTTTTAAAGACTAAGTTTTCAAGGGCCATCCATGCAAGGCGTGGATTTTTTAAAGACTAAGTTTTCAAGGGTGCTCCATACAGGGCGTGGATTTTTTAAAGACTAAGTTTTCAAAGGTCATACAAGGCGTGGGTTTTTTAAAGACTAAGTTTTCAAGGACCCTCCATACAAGGCGTGGATTTTTTTAAGACTAAGTTTTCAAGGACCCTCCATACAAGGCGTGGATTTTTGAAAGACTAAGTTGTCAAGGGCCATCCCTACAAGGCGTGGATTTTTTAAAGACTAAGTTTTCAAGGGCCATCCATACAAGGCGTGGATTTTTTAAAGACTAACTTTTCAAGGGCCATCCCTCCATACAAGGCGTGGATTTTTTAAATACTAAGTTTTCAAGGGTGCTCCATACAGGGCGTGGATTTTTTAAATACTAAGTTTTCAAGGGTGCTCCATACAGGGCGTGGATTTTTTAAATACTAAGTTTTCAAGGGTGCTCCATACAGGGCGTGGATTTTTTAAATAATAAGTTTTCAAGGGTGCTCCATACAGGGCGTGGATTTTTTAAATACTAAGTTTTCAAGGGTGATCCATATGCCCTCCACCATAGTATGGAGGGTGTTTTAATTTTGTCATTCCTTTTGCAACTCTAAGACGATCTAGTCATGTCCGTCCGTCTGTTGTAATCACTTCATCTTCTGAATGAATTGAGATAGGGTGCTGAAATTTTGCATAGTGTTGTCTTTTGTCTGCAGGCAGGTCAAGTTCGAAGACTAAGACTAAGTTTTCAAGGGCCATCCATACAAAGCGTGGATTTTTTAAATACTAAGTTTTCAAGGGTGCTCCATACAGGGCGTGGATTTTTTAAAGACTAATTTGTCAAGGCCCCCTCCATACAAGGCGTGGATTTTTTAAAGACTAATTTTTCAAGGCCCCCTCCATACAAGGCGTGGATTTTTTAAAGACTAATTTGTCAAGGCCCCCTCCATACAAGGCGTGGATTTTTTAAAGACTAATTTTTCAAGGCCCCCTCCATACAAGGCGTGGATTTTTTAAAGACGAATTTTTCAAGGCCCCCTCCATACAAGGCGTGGATTGTTTAAAGACTAATTTTTCAAGGCCCCCTCCATACAAGGCGTGGATTTTTTAAAGACTAATTTTTCAAGGCTCCCTCCATACAAGGCGTGGTGCTCAAGGGTGCTCCATACAGGGCGTGGATTTTTTAAATACTAAGTTTTCAAGGGTGCTCCATACAGGGCGTGGATTTTTTAAAGACTAATTTTTCAAGGCTCCCTCCATACAAGGCGTGGTGCTCAAGGGTGCTCCATACAGGGCGTGGATTTTTTAAATACTAAGTTTTCAAGGGTGCTCCATACAGGGCGTGGATTTTTTAAATACTAAGTTTTCAAGGGTGCTCCATACAGGGCGTGGATTTTTTAAAGACTAATTTTTCAAGGCTCCCTCCATACAAGGCGTGGTGCTCAAGGGTGCTCCATACAGGGCGTGGATTTTTTAAATACAACTGCAACTCTAAGACGATCTAGCCATTTCCGTCCACCCGTCTGTTGTAATCACGTCATCTTCTGAATGAATTGAGATAGGGTGCTGAAATTTTGCATAGTGTTGTCTTTTGTCTGCAGGCAGGTTAAGTTCGAAGATGGGATATATCGGTCCACGTTTAGGCATAGCTCCCATATAAGGGTACCCCCAATTTTCGGTATTTTGTGGTTCTTGAGCGCGTTTCTCAACCGAATTCGCTGAAATTTGGTACATTGGGTTCTTATTGGGTACTAAATGTCTCCACAAAAATTTATAAATATAGGTCCACTTTTTCTGGTATCCCCCATAAAACGGTATCTCCTAATTTTTAGTATTTTGGGGGTTTTGATGGTATTTTTCCACCGATTTGGCTGTAATTTAGTATTTTGAGTTCTTAATCGGTACCAAATCTCTCCACAAAAAATTATGAATATAGGTCAATTTTTTCGGATAGCCCCCATATAAGACCCCCCCCCCCCAAATTTTCGGTATTTTGGGGTTCTTGACCGCGCTTTTCAACCGAATTTGTTGCAATTTGGTATTTTATAGTCACATATGGTAACAAATCTCCCTACCAAAAATTATTAATATTCGCCCCCTTTTTGGAGTAGTCCCCATATAACCCCCTTTTTTATATAAAAATATTTATCTGATTTGTTCCGCGTTTTAGGTTTGGTTCGAAGACTCTGTCGAGATAAAAAAAACTATAACGTAAGGTTCGATTATGAACTATATATGAACTATAACCCGAATTTAGGCCTAGGCCTAGCCCCTGTGTTGGACATACCAGAAGGAGTGGACCGATATTCCCCATCTTCGAACTTGAACTAAGTTTGGAAGAAATAATAGGCAAAGTTTGTATGAAATCAAAATTTTTTAAAACGGATTTGGTCCAAAGAAACATGGGTCTAGAACCAATATTTCGATGAGGTACATTTTCACTGTATCAAAGTGTATACACCCTCATTAGCTATAAGGCTAAGGGTATAAATATCCATTAAAAATTGCTGAAATTTGTATTTGGTGTACATTATGGTTAACATAATCAGTTTGTAGAATGGCCACTTTTTGTTCCCTATATTTTTTTCTAGGGCCATCCATACAAGACGTGAATTTTTTAAATATTATTTTTTCAAGACCCAACAGAGGGGTAGATTTTAAAGAATATTTTTTCAAGACTCAACAGAGGCGTGGATTTTTAAAGAATATTTTTTTAGGACTATCATTATTCGTTGGCTTGTTAGCTTTAAATGACGAGAACTTTATATAGGTGCATATTCCCAACCCGATTTATTTGAAGAAAAGCCGTCATTCAATTCGCAATACGTAAAAAATAAGTCAAAAATCACATAACAATGTATTGGCATTTCTCTTTATTTATTCTGACATAACATGCCATAAGGTAATGCTGATCGTGTGCTTAAACGTACCTTGGATTATTGTGCCACGTGTCTGTCATATGAGCAAGGCAGAACAAAGATATATATACTTTGTTAGAAAGCATCAGTCGGTGTTGCCGACAGATAGGTATGCCTTTAGTTAGTGATATATATATATAAAATCTACGCCTTGAAAAGCCTTTGAAAAAATATTCTTTAAAAAATCTACGCCTTGAAAAGCCTTTGAAAAAATATTTTTTAAAAAATCTACGCCTTGAAAAGCCTTTGAAAAAATATTCCTTAAAAAATCTACGCCTTGAAAAGCCTTTGAAAAAATATTCTTTAAAAAATCTACGCCTTGAAAAGCCTTTGAAAAAATATTCCTTAAAAAATCTACGCCTTGAAAAGCCTTTGAAAAAATATTCTTTAAAAAATCTACGCCTTGAAAAGCCTTTGAAAAAATATTCTTTAAAAAATCTACGCCTTGAAAAGCCTTTGAAAAAATCTATGCCTTGAAAAGCCTTTGAAAAAATATTCTAAAAAAAACTACGCCTTGAAAAGCCTTTGAAAACATATTCTTTAAAAAAATCTACGCCTTGAAAAGACTTTGAAAAAATATTCTTTAAAAAATCTACGCCTTGGATAGCCTTTGAAAAAATATTCTTTAAAAAATCTACGCCTTGAAAAGCCTTTGAAAAAATATTCTTTAAAAAATCTACGCCTTGAAAAGCCTTTGAAAAAATATTCTTTAAAAAATCTACGCCTTGAAAAGCCTTTGAAAAAATATTCTTTAAAAAATCTACGCCTTGAAAAGCCTTTGAAAAAATATTCTTTAAAAAATCTACGCCATGGATAGCCTTTGAAAAAATATTCTTTAAAAAATCTACGCCTTGGATAGCCTTTGAAAAAAAAAATTCTTTAAAAAATCTACGCTTTGCAAAGCCTTTGAAAAAATATTCTTTAAAAAATCTACGCTTTGCAAAGCCTTTGAAAAAATATTCTTTAAAAAATCTACGCCTTGAAAAGCCTTTGAAAAAATATTCTTTAAAAAATCCACGCCTTGAAAAGCCTTTGAAAAAATATTCTTTAAAAAATCTACGCCTTGAAAAGCCTTTGAAAAAATATTCTTTAAAAAATCTACGCCTTGAAAAGCCTTTGAAAAAATATTCTTTAAAAAATCTACGCCTTTAAAAGCTTTTGAAAAAATATTCTTTAAAAAATCTACGCCTTGAAAAGCCTTTGAAAAAATATTCTTTAAAAAATCTACGCCTTGAAAAGCCTTTGAAAAAATATTCTTTAAAAAATCTACGCCTTGAAAAGCCTTTGAAAAAATATTCTTTAAAAAATCTACGCCTTGAAAAGCCTTTGAAAAAATATTCTTTAAAAAATCTACGCCTTGAAAAGCCTTTGAAAAAATATTCTTTAAAAAATCTACGCCTTGAAAAGCCTTTGAAAAAATATTCTTTAAAAAATCTACGCCTTGAAAAGCCTTTGAAAAAATATTTTTTAAAAAATCTACGCCTTGAAAAGCCTTTGAAAAAATATTTTTTAAAAAATCTACGCCTTGAAAAGCCTTTGAAAAAATATTCTTTAAAAAATCTACGCTTTGCAAAGCCTTTGAAAAAATATTCCTTAAAAAATCTACGTCTGGGATAGAAAAAATCTACGTAGTTATCTCTATAATAAACTTTATGTAAATTATTTAAAATTCAATAACAACTTTAGTGTCTATATTTAGATTGTCGTATAAAATTTTATTAGAAATAGTACAACAATGGTTGTACTACTGCAGTGTGGTCACCCTCACACTGTATTCCATTATCGTTACATTCACTGCAGACCTCATTCCGTGCCGTGCCCTTATCCCGATTACATTTAATGGGATTGGATTATTCTGATATTATTTCTATTTGACTGGGGTATTTCCAATCCTACAGACGAGCATTGCAATTGAATATGATTAGATTACAATAAGAACAACATACAGACATACAACAAAACACACAAAACACCATTGCGACAATGTTACGTCCTCAGAAGTATTTCCAAAGTCCTACATGTTGCTCATACCTAGTATTTACATTTTCCGCCAGCGTCTGTCTATATGTATTTAATATATTGGATATGCATGCCGCCATATCCATTTCCTAAGAAATCCCCAATTTAAATTTCTATACAGAGACTAGGTCTAGGCTAGTCGGCTGCAATGGAATACGTATAATTTGAAATTGAATTACATAAAAGAACGCATACACAAAAAGATGACTTAGTGAAATTTAAAACATTAATTTATTCGTTATATATAAAATAATTCGGCACACAGACACACACACACAAAAAGAAAGTCCACTTTTGTTTTCGTCTGATTAGAATACAACAAACTATTATAGGTTGTATATAAATTAAGTGGTCATATACCTTGCATTTTTATGTTGCAACCTTTGGGCTTAAGGAACTACAAATACTGAAACTATTTTGAGATATCTAACGTCACTAGGCAAGTTTAATAAAAACAGCAAATGAATTGGGAAGAAGAAAAATATTTGGATAACAACAAAGATATTACACCTTGTTTTGGCCCTTGAAAAATTAGTTTTTAAAGAAAATCCACGCCTTGTATGGATGGCCCTTGAAAAATTAGTCTTTAAAAAATCCACGCCTTGTATGGATGGCCCTTGAAAAATTAGTCTTTAAAAAATCCACGCCTTGTATGGATGGCCCTTGAAAAATTTGTCTTTAAAAAATCCACGCCTTGTATGGATGGCCCTTGAAAAATGAGTCTTTAAAAAATCCACGCCTTGTATGGATGGCCCTTGAAAAATTAGTCTTTCAAAAAATCCACGCCTTGTATGGATGGCCCTTGAAAAATTAGTCTTTAAAAAATCCACGCCTTGTATGGATGGCCCTTGAAAAATTAGTCTTTAAAAAATCCACGCCTTGTATGGATGGCCCTTGAAAAATTAGTCTTTAAAAAATCCACGCCTTGTATGAATTGCCCTTGAAAAATTAGTCTTTAAAAAATCCACGCCTTGTATGGATGGCCTACCCTTGAAAAATGAGTCTTTAAAAAATCCACGCCTTGTATGGATGGCCCTTGAAAAATTAGTCTTTAAAAAATCCACGCCTTGTATGGATGGCCCTTGAAAAATTAGTCTTTAAAAAATCCACGCCTTGTATGGATGGCCCTTGAAAAATTAGTCTTTAAAAAATCCACGCCTTGTATGGATGGCCCTTGAAAAATTAGTCTTTAAAAAATCCACGCCTTGTATGGATGGCCCTTGAAAAATGAGTCTTTAAAAAATCCACGCCTTGTATGGATGGCCCTTGAAAAATTAGTCTTTAAAAAATCCACGCCTTGTATGGATGGCCCTTGAAAAATTAGTCTTTAAAAAATCCACGCCTTGTATGGATGGCCCTTGAAAAATTAGTCTTTAAAAAATCCACGCCTTGTATGGATGGCCCTTGAAAAATTAGTCTTTAAAAAATCCACGCCTTGTATGGATGGCCCTTGAAAAATTAGTCTTTAAAAAATCCACGCCTTGTATGGATGGCCCTTGAAAAATTAGTCTTTAAAAAATCCACGCCTTGTATGGATGGCCCTTGAAAAATTAGTCTTTAAAAAATCCACGCCTTGTATGGATGGCCCTTGAAAAATTAGTCTTTAAAAAATCCACGCCTTGTATGGATGGCCCTTGAAAAATTAGTCTTTAAAAAATCCACGCCTTGTATGGATGGCCCTTGAAAAATTAGTCTTTAAAAAATCCACGCCTTGTATGGATGGCCCTTGAAAAATTAGTCTTTAAAAAATCCAGACCTTGTATGGATGGCCCCTGAAAAAAAAATAATCTTTAAAAAATCCACGCCTTGTATGGATGGCCCTTGAAAAATTAGTCTTTAAAAGTAAACTTCTTGCAGAGCCCTTCTTTTATGTCTACCTCGGCAGCGGTGTGTTAACAACCTATAAAATAATTGCATCTGGATCAAGGTAATACATTGTTGGAATCGGAGTGCCGCCTAGGTGTATGTGACATTCAAGAAATGGTATTGCCTAGTACTTGTTCTTCGTCGTGTTTTATAAATGACGAATTGCTTGCATTTCATTAAAACTTCAGTTCGATCACTATTATTTATACACGTCATAGTAAGTTTCCTTTAAAAAGTCGGAAAGTGTAATTGATATATCTATATATATAAAAGAGCTTAGTGTTAAGTGATTGAGTGACTGACAGATCATCGCCCAGACGAAACGGCTAAAGCTAGAAGCTTGAAATTTTGAGTGTGGGTTGGTGTTGGTGTGTAGGCGTGAGATAAGGCTGGGTTTTTGGAAATTCGAACTAGAAGGGTACGAAAAGTACTAAAATGTACCAAAAATGGTACCCTGTGTATTAGGCGAACGGGGAGCTAGAATTCTGAAATTTGGAATGTGGGTCACTAATGTAAAGTTAGGAAGATGTACAAAAGGATTTTTGGAAATTCGACCTATAAGTGTACTAAAAGTACTAAATTTAGTTCTAATTTTATATATATTGAACATATATAGCTAAAATCTTGAAATTTTATATGGAATAGAGGTTGGGAAGTGGTGTTGATGTATGGAAATGGTTTAAGATTTTCGTACTTATGTTTTTTAAAAAGTACTAAATGATACTAAATTTGGTACTATTTGCATTTAGTTGAGTGTATATAGATGGAATCCTGAAAATATCAATTAGGACTACTATTGGAGTACACGAATGAGGTAGCTTTAAAAAATTGTACTTATGTGTACGAAAAGTACCAAATGGTACTAAATTTGGTGCAAGTTGGATTTACGTGAACATAGAGTCTTCAAATTGACTGTTGGGAGTGTAGGATTGAGGTGTTTAAGAAATGGGTAATTATTGGTACAAAAAGTACTAAATGGTACTAAATTTAGTACTATTCGCATTTTGCTTGAACGAAGAGATGTGAAAACATGAAATTTGGAATTAATATTTATGTTAATGATTGAGCTATACCGAGAGACATATTTGTAAATTCGTATTTATGTGTACGAAAAGTACTAAACGGTACTAGATTTGGTACAATTTGGATTTGGGTGAACGGGGAGAGCTGGAAACCTTAAATTTGAAACAATGGTTGCTGTTAAAATATATAATTGAGATATGGAAGCATAGTAATTATGTGTACCTTATGGTACTATACTTGGTACAACTTGATTATCTATATATATATATATAAAAGAGCTTAGTGTTAAGTGATTGAGTGAGTGAGTGACTGACAGATCATCGCCCAGACCAAACGGTTAAAGCTAGAAGCTTGAAATTTTGAGTGTGGGTTGTTGTTGGTGTATAGGCGTGAGATAAGGCTGGGTTTTTGGAAATTGGAACTAGAAGGGTACGAAAAGTACTAAAATGTACCAAAAATGGTACCCTGTGTATTAGGCGAACGGGGAGCTAGAATTCTGAAATTTGGAATGTGGGTCACTGATGGAAAGTTAGAAAGATGTACAAAAGGGTTTTTGGAAATTCGACCTATAAGTGTACTAAAAGTACTAAACATTACTAAATTCAGTACTAGTGGTATATATATTGAACATATGTATATAGCTAGAATCATGAAATTTTATGTGGAATTCAGGTTGGAAAGTGATGTTGTTGTATAGAAATGGTTTAAGAAATTCGTATTCGAATTTTTATACATATAAAAAGTACAAAATGGTACTAAATTTGGTACTATTTGCATTTAGTTGAATTAGGACTACTATTGGAGTACAGGAATGTGTTAGCTTTAAAAAATCGTACTTATATGTACGAAAAGTACTAAATGGTACTAAATTTGGTGCAAGTTGGATTTAGGTGAACAGATAGAGCTGTAGTCTTCAAATTGGGAATTAAAATGACTGTTGGAGTGTTGGTTTGAGGTAGTTTAGGAAATTCGTACTTATTGTTAAGAAAAGTACTATATGGTACTAACTTTAGTACAATTTTGATTTTGTTTGAATGGATAGAGCTGAAAACCTCAAATTTGAAATTTAGGTTACTGTTGAAGATTGAGCTACAGAGACATATTTGGAGGTTCGTATTTATGTGTACGAAAAGTACTAAACGGCACTAGATTTGGTACAATTTGGATTTTGGTGAACGGAGAGAGCTGGAAACCTAAAATTAGGAATAATGGTTACTGTTGGAATATAGAATTGAGATATGGAAGCATAGTACTTATGTGTACTAAATGGTACTATATTTGGTACAACTTGACTAAGTGTGAACGGATAGAGCTATACTCCAGAATTTTGGAATTAAAATTACTGATGGAGGATTGAAGTAGTTTAGAGCATTTTTAATTATAGAAACAAAAAGTACTAAATGTGTTAGTGTGAACGGATAGGGCTGAGAATTGCAATTTTGATTTTAAATTACAGTTGGAGAGCAGGATTGAGATATGCCGGTAGTATTGAAAATTCGTAAATATGTGTACTAATAGGTACTAAATTTGGCAAAATTTATATTTGGGTGAACGGATAGAGATGGAAATTTTGAATGAAAATGACAGGGTTATTGTATTATTGGAATTTCGTACTTATGGATGCGTGAAGCACTAAATAGTACTAAATATGGTACAATTCGTTTTGTGTGAACGGGAATCCTAAAATTTGGAATTAAAATTAAGGTTGGAGTGTAGGATTGAGACATGGTGGTAGTTTTGAAAATGCGTAATTATTTGTACTAAATGGTACTACGTTTAGTACAATTTAGATTTGAGTGAAAGGATGGATATGGAAAACTTATAATTGAAAATAAAATTACTGTTAGAGTATAGGAAAAGTACTAAATGGTACTAAATATGGTACAATTTGGATCTATGTGAAAAGATAGGGCTGGGATCCTGAAATTTATGATTAACATTACTGTTGCAGTGTGGAATTGAGGCAGTTTTAGAAACTCGTACTTATGTCTACGAAAAGTAATAAATGGTACCAAATTTGGTACAATTTGGATGTTGGTGAACGGATAGAGCTGGAATCTTTAAATGTGATCTTAAGGGTATTATTGGAGTGCATGACTAAGGTAGTTATGGAAATTCGTACTTATGGGTACGAAAAGCACAAAATTTGGTACAATTTTACTTTGGTGAACGGGTAGAACTAGAATCCCGAAAGTTGCAGCTTAGGTTGGGAGTGTAGGAAAATTACAGAATGGTACAAATCTGGTACAATTTAGTGAAAATACAGAACTGATATTTTTAAATTTGGACTTATTGATTACTATTTAAAAGCAGGTTTGGAATATTGAGGTAGGTTTGAAATATGGATACGAAAAGTACAGAATGGTACACTTTGGACTTTGGTGGGATTAAGATTACTGTTGGAGTGTAGGATTAATGTAGTTTTAAACATTTTTATTTATGGTTGTGAATTGGTTGAAACCTTAGATTTGGGATTTATATTACTTTAAAGTGTGGTATTACGCTATGGAGACAACATTGGAAACTCGAATTTATGTGTACGAATAGTAGAAATAAATATAAATAAATAAATAGAAATAAATATAAAATGCATTACATTTTGATAGGAATTCTGATCTATTTTTAATGTGTAATGGAAATAGGAAAGAGATTTCGGAATATAGTGATTATGTGTATGAAGAGTACTGAATGTTAATAAACATGATATTAGCTGTAGGAATAGAAGTGGAACTATATAGAACTATGGTACAACAAATTATACCGTATTCACGATTTCCATATGAAATGTTATTATTATTTTTGTATTCCTTTCCGCATACGAAGTAGCGGGCACTTTGCTAGTAATATATATTATTAAAATATTACAAATTGCATATTAATAATAATTGCGAATCATTGCCATTATTGATAACTTAATATTGCGAAATAAAAAAGTGTGCCGCTTGTTAACAATAAAACATTTAGAGGTACAACGAATTTCTTTGTGAGGAACAGCGAATTGTTTTTAACATGAAAAAATGTTGCATTTAAAAGGGATGTGGTTCGAAATTTCATAAACCATAACACTTTAAATATAATCGTCTATAATTGCAGGTGGTAATCGAAATATTGTTGTTTGAAATAATTTCCCATAATCAAAGGATTTTGAAGTGGGTAACCCAAAGATAATGTCATATTGCATATTTTAATGAAAACATTATAAATTTATTTTTTTTTTTATAAATTTGTTATCATTTATATTTTTCCAATTGGTAACAATAATAGCAATAACAAAGTTTTAGAAAACATTATGTTCGGTTAGAACCAAAGGATTGATATTTTTCACACACTAAAATATTATCTTACCCAACCTTGTATGGCCCTTGAAAAACTATTCTTTAAAAAAACCACGTTTGAGAAATGTTCTTTTTTATACCCTATACAACTATGTTGTCAGGACATTACAGCTTTGTGAGACCCCAAGAGTTTGTAACGCCATGAAATATTTGTCCTAGATCCACCTTTGAGTACACCGATCGTCATATCTCGACTAGCTGAATCGATCTAGACATGTGTGTCCGTCCATCCGTCCATTATAATTTGTAAACACAATACAGGCCACAGTTATGGACCAATCTTCACGAAATTTTGCATGTAGGATGGGTTCTGGCCAATGAACACCTCTATTGTTTTTGATAAAGGTCGGCTAATATTTGTGGGATTAAATGGACCGAAAACTTTATTTTTGTCCGATTTTCAATAGCGAATTTTTACATGGAGATGGGGATGGAGCCAAAGTATAAGCATGCCTGTTTTGATATAGATCAGTCAATATTTAACGGGTCAAATGGACCCTGACTTTTGTGTGAAAAATTACAAAATTAGTTTTCTATTGTGTATATATTTACCCCTGAAGGATATAGACCCGAGAAAGTTGATAGTATATCCAAGAGGAGTTGTTGACTATTAAATTGATATTTCATAAATATTGAAATAATAAAGTCGGACGGAGCGGACTATATGGTACCCTTTACCACTTTGGCTTTGTGCAAGATATGCATCCCAACAGCCCTCGCATAAAACTGGACTAAATTAAATATGTGATCTGTGTCTACATGTGAATCTACTTAACCCTACAATCAATAAACGGGTACATGTGTATATTTTATACTCACCACCATAGTATGGAGGATATATTAAGTTTGTTTTCCCCAACTCAACGAAATAATCATTTCCGACCCTATAATAATATTCATCAGAGTAAAATTTTATGACAATTTAAGCATGTCCATGTCTGCCTGTTGTAATCACTCTAGCTTCTAGACAAATTGAGATAGATCGCCAAGATTTTACATAGAGTTGTTTTTTTATCTGCAGACAGTTCAAGTTCGATGATGAGCTATATCGGTCCACGTTTATGCATAGCTCCCATATAAAGGTATCGCCCCCTTGTTTTGGGGTTCTTGAGCGCAAATGCGCTGATGTCATGTACCACAGTGTGGTGAAGGGTATAACAACTCTGCACATTCTAATACCTTTGTCAAGTCAAACCTTTCTTTGAATCCCATAATGGTATTTATAGACCCACTCCTTGTAGTGCGTCCTCATATAATGGTTCAAAAGTTGTGAAAATCTTTGCCTGGATCCCAACTTCGCACAAAAGAAATAGTTGTACCAAATCTAGATCATGTTTACAGATGCAGTTTGTAGACATCTCTCCTTTTAGTAACTCCCCAAAGGGTCTAGAACTTTAATAATGTGTAAATCTGGAATGAATCCAAAATGAGTCCTATGGATCCACTCCTCCACAAATTGTCAACGTCTCGTGCTACCAGAACGTTTCGAAGACCTGATAGAACCAACAAATTTCATAAATACTTCAAAGGTTAACCGCATAACTTTAAAACAATTATATGAGGCATTCAATATTCAATAGTTCGAAATGGGGAGGTCTGCGCGATACATTCATATATATTTCATTACGTTACTAAAAACAAATGAATGAATTTTTAAATTAATACTAAAGTTTTAAATATATTTACATATCAGATTTGAATGAGTCCAATTGGCTCAGCCGGTAAATCTAGTGTTAAGAATATAAGCCATATTCAGTGGAAGTACATTCAAACCGTCAGAAAATGGTGATAATGTGCATCCTTATGACACTAGTACCAGCATGAATGCTATATCCATGATATTACTTAATGGGTAGGATTTCCTCATTCGGGCACGTAAGAGAGATCTAAAAAAAAAAGACCTCCGGTACAAAAAAGAACCGCTATATTAAGAGACTAATCGAGCTGGACCAATATCACATGAATGGAGGCCACCCTTAGCTGCAGAAGAACGACCGCTACCTAGACAAACGAGTGTGGTTTTAGGGCGTCTAAGATCAAGACCGTGCTGCCAATTAAATTCGTATTGGGTTCGAATTGACAGGACGATCCAAAACATATGCTCTGCATGTGCACTAGGAAATCAAAATTTATTCAACTGCCGGCAAAGCCCTCTCATTTGTCTCCAGAAGCTCTTTGTTCGCAGACGATCCAGGTTGCAACCTGGAAACAGAGGGAGGTGTCAGAAATTGATGAAAATGAAAACACAAAAAACATGTATATAGTTGATACAACAACAAAAACAACCTCATTCTATTCCACGACAGAGGGGTCTACTATCCGAAACCACCCTAGTCTTACTCGACCAACGTCTGGCACCTCAGCCTATTGTGTAAAACCAATAGGGCTGCTACAACAACAGCAGCCTCACCCATTGTGTAAAACAACAACTCAGCTGTCTAAATTTTAAATATGGACACATATATTCGATGTTGCATCATTGCTGAATTTGTGAAATAAAGGAACCCGAATTGAACTGATATAAAAACTATAACATGAATATGAGTAATGAAATAAAATCATTATACGTTTTTTACAAACTCTCTACTAAGGTCATATAATAATTTAGTTATTATTAGGGGGAGGGGTGGTTGTTTTTTAACATTTTTTATTTGTTACAAATTCCAAAAGAATATCCGACATGTTTTCTTTTGCATACCACTTGAGAGCTAATCTTATCGAATAAAGAGGCGACAATGTTAAAGGTTCACATGTGTTCCGACCATGAAGAAATTGTGCACCACAGGTGTTCTAATACCACTTATGGTCTAAACATATTTTCATCGACAGTAAGAGGATTTTAAATGAATACCCATCTCTGGGAAAAGTCAAAGGTGTTGGTCAACTAGTCAACTTTTAACATTCTGATATGCCTCAAAATGTAAATAATATAAAAATGTATGTGAATGATTGTGCGACCGTGGAGTAGGCTCTCATTTTCGATGGTTAAACATCAATATAAGTGGTCATTGTCAACCATGTTCTGCTGTTTAAGGACATAAAGAAGAATAGCCTCCGGTCCGCTAAACCCACTTCTTAAATCTGAAAACGGTAGCCTGCTACTTTCGTCTCTTCCAAATTGCAGATATTGGTACCGATTGTTTGAAACAAATAACACCCAACACATTTCAACTTCTTCATCAGAATGCTGTGGTCAACAAGATCGAACGCCTTAGTGAAGCCAAAAAAAAAACTCCAGCTACTCCTTTGATGTCAGTATCCAAACCCTTGAATATGTACTCGATTATGTTAAAAACTGCTTCGTCTGATACGAAGTCCTTTTTAAATCCATACTGGTTCTTAGATATAATTGCTCGTAAATAATCTACTCAAATAATTAATCGATATCTGATAATACTTCAACAGGTTTGAACCCATCAATACTCTTCGAGTTAGCTAGTGTCACTTTATGGATCTTCAAACAATCGGGATATTTTCCTTCTCTAATCATATTGTTAAATATCCTGATTAATATTTCAGCAACCTCAGATAATCTCATTAGCAACATCTTTGGTTGAATACCATAATTTCCTTAATGACTAGATCCTTTGATATTTCCAAGGATTGTCAAGTATATTTTTCAAGGATTGTTGAGGCTGCAGACGTGGATTTTTAAATATTTTTTTTTCAAGGATCGTTGAGGCTCCCGGCGTGGATTTTTAAATATTTTTTTCAAGGATTGTTTGAGGCTGCAGACGTGGATTTTTTAATATTTTTTTCAAGGATTGTTGAGGCTCCGCTCAAACAATACATGCACAGAGTCTATGAAATGCCTATTAAATTTATCCGCCTTGTCAAAATTTATACGAATTGCTGTTAGAGAACATAGAGAAGACCTGCCTGCCTCCGGTCACTTAAACCCAATTTTTGTACCTGAAAACAGTGAAATATAAATAATAAAAACACAAAATTGATATCTTAGGACAAAGAAGTACGCCTGTACGCCATATGTAAATTATTACGACCTAAGGGTATATAATTTTGGAATTATTGGGAAGGAGAGGGTTTGGCACTCAAAAAATGTTGTTTGTTAAACTTAGCTACTGCAATCAAATTCCAAAAGATTATCTGACATGTTTTCTTTTTTTTTTGCATACCCCTCTCTTGAGCTAATCTTATCGAAAAAAAAAATTCGACAATGTTAAATATGCACGTGTTCCGACAATGAAGAAATTACACTGCAGGTGTTAGTACCAATTCTGAATTCCCTTTGTTTCTTCTTCGAAAGACAGTGGTCTTTGTAATACTGCAATTTGGTTAAAAGAGTAAGTTAAAGTTCAAAGTTATATTGGGTAAAAATCGGGGTTAATATCCAAATTTTGAAAATTAAGAAATTTCCTATTGATTAGAAGGCCGTGGCGGATAAATGGTCAATAATGAATAATATATACGGGAGACATGTCAAATGCCAAAACAGCTTATCGACATAAATAGGACTTGTACTTGGGTCTGAAAAATTGAAGGAGCCAAAATATCATCGAACTTTGGTATAGGTGTGATAGGTACTTTCATATATCACTTCTTTCTCCATTTCACTTACATGGTGTTGACTGTTTGCCCCACCACCAGCCAAGGTACTTTTCCCCTAATCGATTAAACGATTTTTAATTTAAAATTTCTATTTCAATCAAAAAAAAAATAAATAAATAAAAAAAAATAAAACATAAACATTCATTTTAGCATTTACAATTTGAAACTTGTGTACTTACTAATTCGCAATAGTCAAAATAGTAATAACAACAACAATAATATCCGTCTATTGTACATATAGAAGATAACACCAAAAAGCAGTTCAAAAGGCCAATTTTTTGGTTTAGTTTGTTTGTTTGGAATTAGATAAGACCGTCTGGAATTTATTTATGGGGTTAGAGACTTACTAAATATACATGTTCGATTAATGAAGTTGTCGGTAATTTAGTTTTTGTTTATAGATTACTACCTGCTGGCTGGCTTGCTGGGAAAAATGATTGCGTAGGTTAGGTTTATTGATTTAACACCAACCAAACGGGCCCCCATCCCCATCATCGATTGATTTATTATCACTATTAGCCATTAGGGACATCAAGATTAGGACTTTCTCGAAAGGGAAAACGATTAAAGGGCATTATTAGAAAAAAATATGATAATGTGGCTTAAAACCAGAGAAATCCAGATGATAGGTGATTTTTGTACACTTGGTAATACATTTCCAACGAAGATAATGCGGCTATAATCCTGAGAAATCCAAATGGTAGCTGATTTTATTCCCAGTGAAAATTGTTATAAAAAATATCGACCACATCTGGTTTACTATTTTTAAAAAATACTGATATAGTAATCTTAGTCTACGGATATTCGTTGACCACAAGCTATATGACGATGATACTAATGCCAGTCAAGAATTCCAGCAGAGGGTAATCGTGCAGATCAATTTCGCTTTTGTAGGACAAACCAAAATAGACCATGCAATATTCAATCTTCATCGTTCATAATAATCTTCATAATAATGTATCGGGTGATCACGTCTTCGGATCCTATTATGAATGGCATAATGGAAAGGATAATCGTTTATCTAGTCCAGTTCTCAAAATTTGAGCAATATGAAAATATTTGGCACGAAAGCGGCAACCGCTGAAGTTTAACATCTTACTTAAATCATCGGCGATTACAATGGAACAATGTCCCGAGTCACAAACCGGCAGAATATGTGGGCACCGACAAAGAAAACTTATTGATTTCATATAAAACAATGGACCGATGGGTGGAAAGTTATTCCGTCTCCCATGTGAATGTTAGAATGTACAATGACAAATCCATTAAATAGTCGTTTCCACGACAGAGGGGTCTACGATCCGAAACGACCCGAGTCTTACTCTGATCCGTGGTATTTGTTCCCATTTGTCTCTCAATAATTTATTCAGTTGTAGAATGTAAAATATTCGAACCTTAACTTCTAAGGACGAACCCTACTGAAATTGGAAAAGATCGGTTCCGATTTAAATATTGCTCCCATATATAGTTTCGTCAAATTTGAAGTAAATGGTGCTCCAAAGATCCAAAGTTGGCCTTATTGTTACTATAACCTAATGTGTGTCAAATATCTCGCATATATGGTAATGGTGCACCAAAGACCCAAAGTTAGGCCGATTGCCGAAAAATTGTGCACAAAATACTGAAGTTACTATAACCTAATGTGTGTCAAATTTTGTTGAAATCGGTTCCGATTTATATATAGCTTCCATATATAGTTTCGTTTGATTTTAAGTAAATGGTGCACCAAAGACCCAAAGTTAACCGATTACCGCAAAATTTTGCACAACTTACTGAAGTTATTGTAGCCTAACATTGCCAGCAGCAAATAACTAGTGAGGGGAGTTACCCTCCACAATTAAGACTGAACATTACACGGATTTCACCGCGTTCGCTATCAACAATCTGTTGACGTCCGATGGAATGACGAACAAGCTAGACTATAGAAATTTGAAAAGAAAAGCAGAATACTGGGACCAAGAATCTACTAGTTTTTACTACGATAATGAATATTCCTTTATGATATCGAAGAAAATAGTAAAATCGAATAGATTCTTGCAGTACGGGAACATACCAATAAACAATAGCATATGTTGACAATCCAAAACACCATCTAAATATGTTCAAGTGAAATATAGTCAGGGAAATGTGTATAATCTCTTTCAAAAAGAATGATATTGGAATTCACGTTCATTCAATCCTATTATAAAAATTTTGGGATTAGAGAAATGTGATTTCCCCTTTTCAAATAATGGATAAGGAATTCACATTCACAATAATTTACCACTATGAAATAATGTGAAGATTTGTAATCCCATAGCATTTGTAATTCTCATACATCTTTTGAAGGAGGTAATTTATTATTTACGCTTTAAAATCCGAAAAGATTATAAGCTCATTAAAATTCTCAAGTACAGGATAACAAAATTATTGGCTATTCCTAATGCAGTCATTTCCAAATATGGCATAAATAATTGAAACATTTTTAATTCAATCTCAAAAAAGTTATTTCTTTTTTTTTTTTTAATTGAAGCACTTCAATCAATCAAAAGTAACAACATGTTTTGTTAAAATTACCACACAATATAAATATTATATGCGTTTTAGAAAACTTATAAAATAAATATATGCATGTACGTAGATTTTGATTAAGATTAGCCATGATAAGCATTAAAAATAATAATAAATATTAACAAATTTAAATTGAAATAAAAAATGCAATATAGATTAAATTTTATAATAATAACAATGGATTAATTAAGCAATTGACGAAATATTTCCATTGTCAGTATGAGGAGATAATATGGCAGCTGCATCGTATCGAGATAATACTACTATAATAAATTATATTTCATATTTAAGAGGAAAATAATTGAATTATTAAAAATATTCCTAAATAACGTTTATTCCACATATATATAGGGTGATGTTCATATTAGTAGATTCTTGCAGTACGTGAGCAGTAAAAAAAATATTTTAAATTTAAATATTTTTGAAATTTGTAAAATCTTTTAATTTTTTTTCAAAAAAAATAGTATATATTTGTTAACTATTATTGCAATCTTTAGTTTTACAATGTCTCTATGGCGCCGTCGTTATATATTTTTATTGTGTGTATATATATATATATATATTTTGGTGGAAAATTTCCCTCCCATGCATGTTTCAAAATTGTGATTATGCTTTGAATATTGATAAGAAATTTGCGAATTTGCAAATAAAGTAAATCTAAAACAATTTTGATAATCAATTATAAGGTTGTTGCTAATTCCAAGGGTATGGATGGAGTGAGAGTTATATGTATTATATGGCTGGCTATGCATAGGGCAGCATAGTGCTCATAATTAAATGTTCGCATAATCCAAAGTGCAGAGACAGAACTACTTAACCTTGAAGGGGCAACATTGGTATTATCGAGGCAACAACGGTAAAAATAACTAGTGAGGGGAGTTACCCTCCACAATTAAGACTGAACATTACACGGATTTCACCGCGTTCGCTATCAACAATCTGTTGACGTCCGATGGAATGACGAACAAGCTAGACTATAGAAATTTGAAAAGAAAAGCAGAATACTGGGACCAAGAATCTACTAGTTTTGTTGCTAATTCCAAGGGTATGGATGGAGTGAGAGTTATATGTATTATATGGCTGGCTATGCATAGGGCAGCATAGTGCTCATAATTAAATGTTCGCATAATCCAAAGTGCAGAGACAGAACTACTTAACCTTGAAGGGGCAACATTCACTAGAATTTTCTTATTGTTGAACATAAAAAGAAGGGATTAATACCTGCAGCACAGTATTTTATAGTAGACAATTGCTTCAGTTTTTTTTTTTTTTTTTTTTTTTGCGAGAATAATACTTTCCATGTGATGTCATAAACCAAAGTTTAGTAAAACTAGTAAAGAAAATATCAGTCAATGTTGCTTATATTTCGGTACAACAGGTTCGCACAGATTTCGCCACTCGGTCTATAATATGCATATGTTTTACTAAATCGCATACTCCATTCGATTCAGACGAAATTTACAAGATTTTCTTAATATGGGTTCGACACTCGGACAATCAATTGGATTGATATCGGATTTACACTCTTTTTTAAGGTTTTGGAACTTTGTGGGGAATGTGTTAGGATCAACGACGACGACTTCATTATAATGTAAAAAAATCGTAAGGGATTAAATTTGTTTGTGGTCTGATATTCTCCATCCTCTAACATAATCTAAGTGTGTGTACAGATTGGATCTAATCGATTACTCCCTTTGAGAGTTATTGGGAGCATCAATCAGCGAGACAGATAGACGAACATACATTTATAAAGCAACTCCAAATTGTCAAGAATGGATTTTGTCAAAGACACTTGGGGTCTAAAATATACCTTTTCTTGTAAAAACTAGAAAATTGAAATATTGACCTGATACATCTAGTACCCCAAGATTCGTTTTATATATCAATTCTTAAACGAGGATCGAAAATGGAGTTTTTTATTTTCTTTAAGTGGAAACCCCCCCATTCCCGGTTTCAAAAAATTTGTCTTGATATAATTCGAACCTACTAATTAAGGAATGTCCCTACAAAATTTCAAGTGAAAATCTCAAGAACTCTTGAAGATATAGCCGATTTTTTGTGTCAGCATCAAGTGACGGCTGAAGGGCTTCTCAAACTTTAAACGCGTTCTTATCTAAACTTATCCTGATTACCAAAACACTATTCAAAATAATTTTCTAATTAAAAGAAGATTCGGTCACGTAGCCGTAGTTACCATCTGTCCATAGGAGAAAGCCTTAAATCCACGGCCGAAGGTCGGCTACCCACACACACCCATACTGTTTCTCAAAATTAAAGAAGGGTCCGCGGAATTTTGGAGACCCATATCTCAGAATGTTTAAACTTATTTGATAAGAATATAATATTTTTGTAATCATGCTTTAAATTGATACCCACATTGGTAAATTTTAAAAATCATGAGAAAATACAAGGGCCCCAACGGAACTTTGCAGTCCCATATCTCCGGAAATACCGACTTCCGCAAGAAAAAAAGGATACCAGGGCCCCAAGAACTACATGCAGAACTACAACAGTTTCGAAACGATCCGCGAGGAGGCACTAAACTGGACTTGTTCCCAAAAAAATAAATAAGCCAACTGATGGGTATTGGAGGCCCATATCTCTGGAAATACCGACATCCGCAAGAAAAAAGGATACCATTGTAATCAGGGCCCCAAGGACTACATGCGGTAACAATTTCGAAACGGTCCGCGAGGGGGCCCTAAGCTAGACTTGTTCCCCAAACTAGAAATAAGCCGACTGACGGGTATTGTTACGGGACAACTCAGCCTAAAGGCACATATACTCAATATTGGATGCGAAAGAGGAAGACAGTGAAATACTGGAACATTTCCTGTGCCATTGCCAACGATTTACATGCCTTCGGAAACAATTCTTGGGAGATGACACTTTTCACGGACTAACCGATCATAGGGGATCATACTCAAAATGTTTTAATCTAAACTTTAACTAATTCTAACATTCTCCGTAATTCTAAAGCGCACAACAGGCCTCAATTGTGAGGCCTGTTGCACACATCATTCTAGATTCAATTCAGTATGATATGCCAAATGTCGTGCAAATCGAGGGACTTTGGTCCACTATTTACCTTAAATCGGACGAAAATATATATCAGAGCTATATCTAAATCTGAACGGATTTTCACAAAATTTAACACACATCGTTCTAGACTTAATTTAGTACGCTGTGTCAAATTTCGTGCAAATTATATGGACTTTAGTGCACCATGTACATAAAACCGGACGAAAATATATATGGGAGCTAATCGAAATCTAAACCGATTTTCCCGAAACTTAATCTAGACTCAATTCAGTTAGCTGTACCAAATTACGTGCAAATCGAAAGGTATATAGAGACTGCGGTGCATCATTTACATTAAATCGGACGAAAATATATATGGGAGCTATATCTAAATCTGAACAGACTTTCTCAAAAGGAACCATGTGTCTATATCGTTTACTTTTGCCTGTTACAAACATATGCACAAAGACATAATAATCTGTACCACAGTGTGGTGAAAGGTATAAAAATGCTCCTCCTCGTTACTAGACAATAATTCCGGATAAATGACACCAGAAAATACTTAGTTTTGCTTTGGCAGATGTATAAATAACGTTTTTATATCTTGAACTTGGACCGAATTGAGTACTTTTGTCGAAATTAGTTCTGAAATAGATATAGTTCCAATACATAGGGAACAGTATAGACGGTCAGGGCCGATAATATGATACCCTACCACCTACCACTGAGTTCTAAGTTTCTTTGTATTTCGAGCTTGGATAATATTTCGAGATATTTGCAGTCTCTTGACAGGAGTAAAAATCAATTTTAGACAAAGTTTGGGTTCATTACACCCTCCATTCGTTGTTCAGACTGTCTTCCCCGTGTGAAATTTGTGATGTTCGGCTTGTAATTATGACATCCAGAGCAACTAGAAAACATATCATATACAAACAAATATCATCTTATCATCATCGAAATTTATGGGCGTCATCCTTGACCATGCATGCATGTCCTCCCTCAATGCCCTCAATTTCACAATACTTTCGTGTACACGGTGGTTTCTTCTTTCCACAAAAACATAACCATATGCCATTGGTCAATATTAAATAGCAAAGTTCGGAAGGTATATTACCGGACTTCGGAGGCACATTTAACAAAAAGTATGGGCGTCCTAGAACAGCTTAAATTAGTACCCATACATAACAAAAGCAGGATCATAAAGACTACAAATTGCTAGGTGCAATAGTAATTTTCTTAAAACTTTTAAGGACACCAAGGGCTACTTATAAACTTTTTCAAATGAGCAGCTGACTATTTCCAAATTCAAGGGAACTCGTCTATAGAGACTCTCCTCAGCTTGTCTATAAAGACTCCCCTCAGTTCGTCTGTAGATATTTTCATAGGTCGTCTATAAATTCTCTCGGCTGTAATGACGTCTATAGAAACCCCCTTCAGCTCGTCTTTAGAGATGTCCTTCAGTTCGTTTGTAAAGACTCCCTGCTACAGTTCGTCTATAGAGACTCCATTTCTTTGTCGACATCCCTATTATTTCTCACCATATGTAGTCATCATTTGCATATGTTCCATCTATACTATCTATATGATGGTATATTGTCACATGTAAACCCGCAAGTTTCCAAAATGTTAGTTCAACATTTGCAAATAACCCTGGCCTTAGACACCATTTCAACCATTTCATATTATATTCGCTTTTATGTGGGGTTATGAAAAAGCAACAATAGAAAATTTGTTGTTGCATTTGTACTCATGCTGAGTCTGCAATTTTTTCCCCAACTTGGCAACAGGATAATGAGAAACCATATTTTTTGGAAGCCAGTCTTTAACTTATTTTTGTATGAAATATTAAAATATTTGTTGCTGTTAATTTCTCATCAATTTCTTTTCTAATATTTAAATTTACTTACCAATAATTTCCTTATACAAAAAAGTTGTACGTGGTATATTCCCAGCGACTCTTGCTGCTATAACAAAACGTTCCTATTTCTTCCTTTTCTTTTCTATTTTCTTTGCCTGTGATGAAATAGAAATCCGAAATTTTATATAATCCTTATCGAAATACTGCAATTGTATCACAAAACTCCATTTAACTTACCCCACAAAAATTTGGTGATTTGCAATTTTTTGTAATGATTTCTTTGTAATATTTTGAAATTTTGCTTTCGTTCGTTCGTTCGTTTTTTTTTTTTTTTTTGGTTTTTTTGTATCGTTTTGTGTGAAATAGGTTCTTTCTTTTGCTTGTCTTCTAATTACTAAACTACCAATTAAAAAATAATTCCTCGAATACTTTGTGTTAAAACGAGAAAAAAATCTCTCAAGAAGAAAAAACGGTATATTTTCTTGACACGAATGGGATGTTATGGCTGAAACACCAACACAAACTCACAGAGAGCAATGACAAATTCTCATTTGTTGTTCCTTTTTATCGTTTTTTGAATTTGTTACACGCACGAGCACTACAAACGAAAGCTTCCAAGGTCAGTGGAGCAGCAGAAAATGACACAAAACAGATGGTAATAGAAAAACAAGTTGTTATGCTGCTCCCCGGCAATGCTGATGATGATTGCTTCTTGCATTCACGAAAGTGTCATCGAAATTGGCTGCTATTGTTGTTGCTGTTTTTGTAACAGAAGAATGAGAGCTGAAAGAGCCTAGGATAATTTCCAATTGGGAGAGCCGGTATTATTTGTTTACAATTGAGAGCAGCCAATAAGGGATTTACAGTTCGTCCAATTAGTGTCATGAATTTATTTCAATACAGAACTGAGTTTTTTTGTAAAAATGAAACGAATTTGATTGTTTATTTCAATGCGAACAACAACTACGCCATCTAGTTGTCGTTGTCACAAAAATTTCTTTCGATTTTCATTGCCTTATTATTTATCGTTATCGAAAAGCTTTTTTACAGTTTGACAGTCTTGCTTTCATTTGCACTCGTTGCAGTTATATTTCTTCTTGAACGGTAATTTAAAAATATATTTTTGTTGTTGGCAGCGAAATCTCATTGCTCATTGAATGGCAAATTTCATGATTTTTTTAATAAATTTATGCAAAATTAAAAAAAAATAAAGTAAAAAACATTTAAAATATAACGGAGGGAGGGACAGTTCCAAACCCTGCACAAATTTTCTGTTAATTGAACTTTTTTATTTTTTAATTTAATTTATTTATTCACAATAATTTCAAAGTCCGCAGACCACATTTAAGAAATTACCAGTCTACAAATCTCATAATTACACTTATAATAAACAATAACGCGAAAATCCTCGACTATAAATTAAAACAAGAAAATCTTAACAATCACGATAACAATTGCGGGCCAAGAATAATACATGTACATTTCACTAACTTGACATGCAATACTAGTAAAAGTAGTAATTATTCACAGAAACCCAAACAAAAATTTTGACTGCAACTAAGATTCTACTCGAAGATCGAGCGGAAATATCTTAATATATAAAAAATAATAAAAAAGTTACTCTATAATGTTATCGTGTTTATTAAAACAGTATTAAAAAAATACAAAAATTGAGGCACTTATCATTACAATAAAATTAATTAACAGTAATTTATACAACTGTTATCACAAGAAGGATGGGATCAACTCAAGTATCTGTAATAATAAAATTCATTTTACAATATTAATTAAAATATAGAAAAAATATAAACATACTTATAATTAAACAGGATTGGGTCTACTCAAAAGGGAAGAGCCCAGAAATCGCCGTGGATTTCTTAAAGAATATTTTTTCATCGATCTAAAACAGGCGTGGATTTTTTAAAGAAAAATTTTTCATCGATTTGAAACAGGCGTGGATTTTTTAAGCAATATTTTTTCATCGATCTAAAACAGGCGTGGATTTTTTAAAGAATATTTTTTCATCGATCTAAAATAGGCGTGGATTTTTTAAAGAATATTTTTTCAAAGACCTAAACCAATCGTGGATTTTTTAAAGAAATTTTTTTCAAAGACCTAAAACATGCGTGGATTTTTTAAAGAATATTTTTTAAAGACCTAAAACAGGCGTGGATTTTTTAATTTAAAGAATATTTTTTCATCGATCTAAAACAGGCGTCGATTGCTTAAAGAATATTTTTTCATCGATCTAAAACAGACGTGGATTTTTAAGGAATATTTTTTCATCGATCTAAAACAGGCATGGATTTTTTAAGAATATTTTTTCATCGAGCTGAAAGAGACGTGGATTTTTTAAAGAATATTTTTTCAAAGGCCTAAAACAGGCGTGGATTTTTTAAGGAATATTTTTTCAAAGGCCTAAAACAGGCGTGGATTTTTTAAAGAATATTTTTTAAAAGACCTAAAATAGGAGTGGATTTTAAAGAATATTTTTTTTCATCGATCTAAAACAGGCGTGGATTTTTTTAATGAATATATTTTCATCGATCTAAAACAGGCGTGGATTTTTTTTAAGAATATTTTTTCATGGATCTAAAACAGGCGTGGATTTTTTAAAGAATATTTTTTCATTGATTTAAAACATGCGTGGATTTTTAATGAATATTTTTCATCAATCTAAAACAGGCATGGATTTTTTAAGAATATTTTTTCAAAGGCCTAAAATAGGAGTGGATTTTATAAAAGGATATTTTTCCAAAGACCTTAAACAGGCGAGGATTTTTTAAAGTTATCAGTTATCTTTTTTAAAGAAATTCTCGGGTTGTTATCGATTATTATTATTTATCGATCATCTCTCAAAACTATTATCAAGGGTTTGAGAGTACAGTTTAATATTTTTCTATTGTTTTGTCTATTCTCATTCTTATTAGATAAATACTTGCCTCCTCTTGTTATCTTGCCTGTCACAAAGTAGGCTATAGTTTGAAAGGCAAAAAATAAAACAACAACAAAATATTAAAACAACATTAATATTTATATTATATTTAATTATTACATTTTCCCTTATTAAAAAGTAAAAACTGACATTTGCCATTCAAAAACCGTCATGGTGCAATTTTATCACTGCTTTTGTGTCACTTAACAAAGTCTCTCTCATGATCCAATATTGGATCATGGTCTCTCTTATTCACAATTGTCTATCTCTCTCACACTCTCCCACGCAAATGACGGCAATTGGCGCAAAAACAACGATTATTTATCCATCGATGTCACATTTCTATCGATAGTTGTCGATAGTCGCGCTTCATTTTTGCAAATTTCATGTCAGTTCCGCCGTTTTATTAAAAACGTATTTTTTTCTTTAAATTTTATAAAATCTATCAAAGTGAGAAAGTGAAAAATTAAAAAAATGTGTAATTGGAAATATAAAGAAGAAAATGTAATGTCAAAATTGAAACTAGCATTGAAATAAATCGTGTTTTTATAGCCATGAAAATGGCGCTTGTCAAATTGTGTTGGAGCAGAAGAAAAAAGGAAAGAAATTGCAAGTGTGTGATGTGCAATAAAAAAGATCGAGCTCTTATTGTAAATTGGAAGCTTTGTCATGAAAATATTAAAAAAATATTTGTGGAATAACTGTCCCCGATATGTATTCCATGGATAGATAAAGTCCAACATGTTTCCGAAGTTCGAATATTTGTGTTAAATGTTGCTGCCTGCCCACTTCGGGCGGTTGTGTGTGGTCCACAGGCAGGTGTTAAAGAAAAAATGTCCTAGTGCGAGTCAGAAATTGTCAGATTGGCCGGTCGAACTGCCTAAATGAAATCCATTGAAAATTCTGTACCTATTACCACGTTGCTCTTACTTATTGCAAAATGTCGGTTCCATGTCAAAATGACTGTAAGCATTAAAGAAATCGAGTTCTTAAAACCCCTATTGGGCCCAGTACTGTCGCCCGTAGTTGAACCGAATCCAACATGTTTCCGTAGATAATATATTCGTCAAGTGTGTGTTAAATGATTCTGCCACACCCCTTCGGTTGTGGGGTAGCCAGGCAGCCGTTATGGAAATTGTGTTAAAAGTTGTCAAATCGGGTGATCTTATAAGGGCCTAAATAAAATCCTTTGAATATCCAGTTTGTAATATCTTGTCGGTTCCGTGTCAAAGAAAAGAGTTCCCGGGTTCAATTGTACACAGGTGAGTTTTGTCTTATTTCCTATGATCTTGCATAATCCCATACTAAACATTTTTACCATATCGTATGAAATGTGTAACCGATTTCGTACCATTATCGCGACGAACTATACACATATAGTATAGCATGCTAGTAGTCTTATAGATAATGTGTACCAAAAGGGCTTCTAGAGAAAATCTTCGATAAATTGAGGATCATTTTAGAGGTTTTATCTATACTTTGTCTCCATAAGTCTCCTATAAACTGGCATGTCAGTTTATTATGAACGACAAACTATGCACATAATATAGGGAAGGTGTGCCAATAGTTTTATATGTTATGTTTACGAAAAGGGCCGCTGGGCTTCTATAAATTGACGATCTTGGGTGTTTACCAATACTACAGCCACTAAATAAGTCTCCCATAAACTGAATAATCTTGTGATGCCTTTTATAGGTAGTAATTCTTCCCTAATGTACCTTTCATAATCACAAGACTCTTTGGGAGGTCTTCTACCACCTCCCACTACATATTAATTATAAGCTCAAAAACATTTTGTTGCCTGTGGGCAAAATTGGTCCACAAAGGGTTAATACCCCATTGAGATATTCTCTTTCTACGGAACTAAAGTACCATCTTATGTGATTTTAACACTTGAAGTCCTTTTTGTAAATCATTTTATCTTCTTTAGAAACGCTCTTTGTGAATCCTTCTATAACTAATAGACTCTATATGTGGTCTTTAAAAATGACTATTATAACTAGAAGAATCTCTTGCGATACTTCTATTACTGGAATGTACTCTCTTGAGAGACATTTTATATTAAGAATATCATCGTGAGGAATCTTGTAATCTCCTAATAAATCATGTGCATATGAAGACCTTCTTGATAAACATTTTATCTTAGAAAAGTTCTCTATAATAAAATTATACTTTGGGCAAAACACATTTATCTTTCTTTTCTTATATCTTCTTTCTATAGAAAACCCTAACTAATTTACCTTCTTATGTGATATTTGGTATCATTTACATTCTTACATTCGTTTGGGAGGTCTTCTATACCTTATTACAGAATATTCTACCTAGGGGTCTTAGAAGGATATAAGACACTTTTTATATGTCGTCACTTTTGGAAGCTGCTCATCTAAATATAAAATTGAGGTGGTTGGTCCAATACAAGATATGCAACTGAATTTCTAATACCATCAAAATTACTTCCACATATTGTTTTCTAAATATAAATCTGAAGAAATAAACGTGGGTGGCAAACATTCACCTGCAATTTAAGATTTTCGCCTAGGCAACAAATTTGAAATTATCCGCGAAAGGGCCTTAAACGAAGAAATTATCCCTTCCCACTAATAAAATATTTGTTCGAAAAACTATTCCATTCATGTTCGCTTTTGTTTATAAAGTTTAAAAATTTAAAACAATATTTCAAAAATGTGTTTGACAAATAACTTCACTTCGCTATAACCGTACTCGACTGTATTATGCGTTTTTTTTTTGTGAATTAGTCTATACGTGTCAGAGCTAGATGCAGTTCTCAAGTCCCACAGTTGGTCCGAGTCTACTGGACATCTTGCGAGTGGACACCATCTACTTGGTCTTCTCGCCGTTTACTGCCAGACTCACTTTGGCAGACTTCTTCTCAATTTGTTCAAAGGTGACTGTTACCGCTTTCAATGTTCGACCCATTATGTCAATGCCATCGTCGTAGGTGAGTAGGCTGAGTGAAAATCTGATCAATGGTGGATTTGCCAGGTCTGAAGCCGCATTGGTATGATCCAATAATGTCATTGACTATTGGCTTCAGTCGTTCAAACAGCATGCTGGATGTATAGGATGGGAAGGAGACGTATTTATCTATAGTTGGCAATTAACATATTGCCTATTTTTTGCACGGGACACAGGATACTGGGGTTCCAATCATTGGGCATGCATTCCTCTAACCAAATTGTACTAATCTGCTGACTGCTGGGTTATGGGTTTCTTTTCCGTTGCTTTTTCATAGTCCCTATGGGTGAACTCGCGGCACATATCAGCTCAGTACTTCAACGGGTGAAAATAGTTGCCCCAGGTGACACCGCGGGGAGGTCAGTGTCCACAATTGAGAAGAAAGAGGGACCAAGATACTATCACTTATATCAACTAAATCGGCTGGCCTTTGATTGTCTTTTAAAAATAATTCCAAATATGTATCGTATTTTAAGAAAAACATATATCGAAAAAAATACATTTTTTCCGATTGTGCTATTTCAAGAATACATACAATAAAATAATTGGATAAGTATTTTTGGAATTGTTTTAAAGACTTCATAAGATACAAATAAATGACATCAATAATAACTATCAACACACTGCTAACATTTTTTCCTCAGCTGTATTGTAAAAATACGATTTCATTTGAAATGTCAACCCAATTTGCGCCATAAATTAGAAGAAAACATGAAATACCATGTTCTAAACTTATGTTAGTTTCTAGGGCTGTTGTTGTTGCCTCTGTTCGGAAATCTAATTTGATTTGCTGATTAATTTCAAAACCAAAGAAAGAAAAAAAACAATGGGTGTCTAATTACTGATGCAATTCTAATTGTTTTTTAAGTCATGCTTATACATATGTCACTGAATGCGACTGAAATGCAAATAGGGAATTATTTTGGAAATTTCACACTACCACTCAATAACAATAAAATGTCAAATAATAAATGCTAATCAAAATCGGAGACGTCAATATGATTTTCTGGTGTTTTTTTCTTTTGCTTTGCATTTTATTTATTTATTGAATTATAAAGACACGTTGTCTTATCGCTCACGTGTTCCAACAATATTTAATACGAAATTGAAGTCGATTTTTTAATCTAAACTTGCCATAGGAAATTTTCCTATCAGCAATAAATATTTTTATATAGAGGCTATTTTTTCTGCAAACTGATTTGGGGTTCTTTTGTGCAGGTTTCAGAAATCAATAAAGAAATACAGTAGCCTATAGAGGACCCTGCTCTCCCTCCCATAACCATAAGATAATTAGCAAATTTCGAATCAGCCATAAAGAACGAAAAAGCTCAAGTGGTTTTCTTTTTTTATAATATTGCGAGTTTTTTCTTCTGCTATTTTTTATTAATGGTATCGTTTCATTTCTCTTTTTTTAGTAGTTCGAACTACTGAAAAATCATCACATGTTCCTCCCTTTTTTAAATTGCCATGGCAAGGGATTTTTATAAATTTTTTGTTTTTTTTTTTATAAAAATATATTATCTAGATAAGATTTGTGTAGTTGGTTAGAGAGTAGTAGCTTAGGGGATAATACAAAAATATTAAAAATTAATAAATACAACTTTATATAACACGAAAGACATGATTAATCTTGTGCTTTTGATGTTGGTATATAGGTAGCCTGTGTTGATTTTGTTTTCTCATTACTGCTGCTGGGGGTCATCAGTAATTTTCCGAGTCTGCGATCTGTATTTAGAGATCCTTCTTATCGACAGTCAAAATATCCTTTTCGATTTCGGGAGTCAAATCCTTATCGCCATAGCCCCACAAATGATGGCTGCCATCACCGGTACGCTTGACACGCTTTTGAATGGTTTCGGGGGCAACGGATTTCAGATCGTAGGCCCAGCCAATCTTGGCAAAGAAGTTGATGAAGGCAGTGGTAAAGTTCATGGACCAGTTGCCCCATTCGGCAGTCTTGTAATCCCAGGGGAAGACATGGTGATAGTTGTGCCAGCCTTCACCGAAAGCGAAATAGGCAACCAAGGAGTTTTCAGCGGGGTTAATGCTCCTGCAAAGACACACAAATAATAAATAACCATATCGTTAAATAAGATTTTGAGGCGGACTTACTTATCATAAGGACGTCCACCGAACTTGTGAGCGGCACTGTTCACACACCAGGTGACATTCAACAAGAAACACCAACGGAACATGGTGGCCACAAACCAGGAATTCATGAACGATTCATTCCAGCAGTACATGGGGATAATGGTGGGCAAAATGAAACAGGCCAAAGGCATCAAGATCATGTAGTGTTTCTTTTGGAACATCAAAATGGGATCGGCACGCAAGTCAGACAAATCCAAACCCTTGCCCTTAGCTACTACATCGGGATGTTTTTTGCACAGCAACCAACCGATGTGCGAGAAGAAGAAACCACGGGTGGCATTGTGGGGATCAGCATCGGTTTCAGAGAACTTGTGATGGACACGATGATCACGGGCCCAATGGTAGGCAGCATCCTGGAAGGCCACAGTGTTGAAGATGATCAACAACACACGCAATGGCCATTTGGCCTTGTACGAGCGATGAGCATACAAACGATGGGCACCGGCGGTAATACCCAACACACCAATGGAATACAGGAAGATGGCTGCAACAACAAAATAATTAATTAGTATATACTTTTAAAAGGAATTGTGTCTTAACACTTACAGAAGAAAACGGTGGCCCACTTAGCCTTGGTAAAGAACAAATAACCACCATACAAAGCGGCCAAATGCAAATAGCCGAACAAAATGATGTTACGCCACACCAATTGCAATTTACGCTTTTCAGCCTTCTTGAATTGGGTGATGTCGGCGGCCAAGGCACCATCAGCAGTATCGGCATCGGTTTCAAACAAAACACCTGTTTGTTTGGAACCTCCAGCCAACTCAGTGGTATCAAGGGGTTCGTCGTTACTGGCGACGGTTGTTGAGCGTGGCGGCATTTTGTTTTACTGCAAAGAGGGAAAAAAAATGTTGGTTATAAAAAATTACAACAAAAAATTTGTAGAATTTTTTAAAAATGTCATTTTTATAGACCTTTGGAATCAACCGAGAGTTTTATATACAAAAAATTACTTCAATTTTCCAAGGAACAGGCTGACGACAGAGTGCCCGCGTGAACCATTGCTATGACAGCTGCTACAAGACGCTCAAGCTGTCAGAGTAAATGGCTAAGCCACAATGAAGACGGCTCGACTGTGAGCGATAAAACGTGTTGTGAAATGGCAAGAACTTGATTTGAATCTTTTTGAATTTTTACATTTATATTTTTGTCAAAGTAGGAAATTAGTTTTAGAACAATTAGTATTCGAAAAAGATTCAGATATTCAGAGGACTTTTTTACGTAAATATCAAAACAAGGACCCATATTCAACTTTTTTTGGGAAACACCTATTCGTCGACTATAAAGCCGGATTCGACCGACCAATCCGCTCAGAGTTATTTAAAGCCAAGCCTGCGTTCGGTATTCCTGCAAAAATTAATACGGCTATGCAGGATAATTTTAACTGGCACAAGGTCAGCAGCTCTCGGAACCCTTCAATACCAAACGAGGACTCAGACAAGGTGACAGTTGTGTAACTTTTTTTAACATGTCATACTAGAATCAAAGGTGAACAGAAATGGCACTCCGAACACCAAACAAATAAGTTTTGGTTCACCCAGAAGGGGAAGGTCACGAATTCGTTGGAAAGATCAGGGCGATTTATAAATGGATACATCATTCTCGCAATTTTATTGATTTTGTCAATGTGGGTCCTGAAACTTATTCGAGTAACAAGGATTATCTTAATATACTTTACATTGTTCTTCCAGTGGATATCATTTTCGTCGCTGAGAAAAAAAGCGTGCTCCACGTTTCCTTGTAAAATATATCACTTCAGTTTTTTTGTGTATAAAAGAATTCCCATTTAAAAAAAATATTTGCTTAACTCCAGTAAACCTGCTTCAAGAAGAACCGAAACAATCAGAACTATGAATTGATATATCGACGGCAAAAAGTTAGACTGTGTTGTCACATAACATTGGGATGTCTGACGTATAAATGATATAAAGTATGGAAGTATGACAAGATCCTTAAAGACATCCCGCAGATGTTTCCTTCCTTTCGGAAGAACACGATCCGAAGCGAAGCTTAGTATTATTTAAATTATTTCTATTGAATATGAAACAAATAGAGATCGCATTGATGGAACGTATCTCACGAAGTGTGATAATCTTGGCGATGAATTCATTAACACGTTGCACAGCATTCAAGTTATGTTGTATGTAGAGCGAGTCAAAAATTATTCATAAAAACTGAAATTTCAGGTTTGAGATATCATGTACGGAATTTTTTGTCGTTGTGTATTTCAGAACACGTTTTGTCTATGGAAAATTAGTTGTCATAATTTCGGGAAGAATTGTATCAGTTTGAATACTTTTATGGTCTGTTCAATAAGCTGAGCAATAAGTACCAATGTCAATCGACTTATGGACCTTGTTCCTACTTTTTAGCATCTTCATCTTCGAGTGCATGTGGCTAAAGACTTTGCAACAACACATTTCCTATTTTTCACTAAGAAAAAGGCTATCAAATCGAAAAGAGGGACATATTCTTACTTTTTAACATATCGCGGATAGCCATGGCTTCCTGTCGAAGGTGTCCAACAGGAATTTTGTGGCAATTTTTTTCAATATTCCTTGCGTGGAAACATGCTACCAAAATTACTAGGTGTTCAACATTTCACTTTCTTTCTCAACGACAGGATCCGATGTCATGATCGTACAACCATCCGTATAAGTTCTCTTTGCAGTCTATATGAGCTAAAATACCTGAAAGAGATTTCGGTGATATCAACCCAGCATTGTGAGACTCCTGTTTTACCCTACGATTTTTTTTTTGCGTACTGGTGTTGGTTTTCGGCTATGAAAACAACATTTTCAAAAAGTCGGTATTCCTCGGAAGGTTTATTGGTCTACAAAAATTATTTTTCTTAACTGTTAGACTTTGATCGTAAGTGCATAATTCTGACTCCTCAAGAAATTAGTGGGAAGAAATAGACTTATGTATTGTGAGTGGCCAACAATAACACTTCAAGAAATCAGAGGGGGAAAATTTACTTATCGTCACATTAGTAATTGGAAATATACACCATCGTATCATTACTGTGTTTTACTTCAAGCCACACCTGAAACTCAAAAAAATCACAACTGTACCTATTTTCGGGGCGTAGTACGAAGTCCACAATAGACTATAAAATTCGCCACTCTTTTATCTCTCAAAGAAAAGATAAACAAATACTAATTTGGGGGGAAATGTTTATTTATTTTTTACAAACAATAAACCTCCCTTCTCCTGCTGCACCCTCCACTACATCCATTGGGGTCTATACAATGCGAAATTGCGTCATAAATTTTTTGCAAGTTTCCCTTGTACCCACTGTATAACCCAGCTGGCATTGTTGGCGCAAATCAAAACCTGACACATTTGAGAATTGAAAAATTACACTTAATAATAACAATAACAACAAAATACTATACATATTTGAAAAAAAAGAACAGAACAAATGAAAGTCACACGATTTTCAAGTCTTATCCCAGTACATATCACGCGTACCCATTTACACTCACACACACATCATCCTCATCTTCGCCATAAGCTAATCTTCAATATATTCGAATTAACTACTAAGGGGATTGATTTCAATTTTTTTCTTTGAGAAAAAATCGCAAAATTTTTTGCACTTCTTACGTCACATCATCCGATTTTTTTTTGTTGGGGTGGAAGAAGATGTTTATTGTGAATGACAAAAAAAATTAACTACAAAAAATTAAAGCGAATTGGATATTTTATTTCAGTTTCAAATGTTTGAATATTCAAAAATTTTCCATTCACAAAAAACGGGGACAAAAGAAAGTTGGCCGAAAACAAAGTTAAAGCTAAAAAAAATGAAAAAGTGGGCTGTGAGAAGTAGCCAAGCGGTAAAGAGATTCACCACTATTACACAGACAAACATTACGGTTGGTTTGGTTATGGTTGACGTGGAATTCACTCACTCACTGTACTATCTTCTTTCACTTCTTTTAGCAACAAAAAAAAAAAAAAAATAAATAAATAGAAAAACCCATTATTTAAAGAATTAAAGAGAGGAGGAGAAGGAAAAGGGGAATAAACAAGACAGACAGGCGGCAACGACAACCGCCAACGATTTGCCCTTGAACATTTTTGCAGAATAGCCAGCCAGCTAGTCACACACAAATTCAAACGGGATAAATAAATATCAAATTTATTTTATTTGTTGTTTATCTTTTTGTCTTCTTCTTCTTAGTTCACACAATTTCTTTTCTTTTTTAATTTTTTTAGTTAAAATATTCCTCCTCTTTGTTTTGTTAATTTTTTTGCACATACATACGTGTTGTTTTTGTATGTTCAAATTACTCCTTTATGTCGATTTTTTTGCCTTACTTTTTTGTTCCTCCTTTTCTTTTCTTTATTCAATGATTTTATTTAAGTCACGTTTACGTTTTCCGAACAACTGTAACTTAACCACCGTTCAACACCATACGCCAGATATAAATGAACAGTCGATCTTATTTCTATGTGGTATTTTACTACAACACGGCCGGGATGACTGCTTGTTGTTGTGCTCATTCCTATGCAAAAAAGAGAGGGAGAGAGTGGCAACCAAATCAAACACATGTGGTCTTGCAAAGCCACACACACACACTCTATACAACAAACACACACACACGCCATATACCACAATATGGCAAGAATTTGCAAAGCTTTCTCAGTTTGATAACTCTTTCACACTGTCACTCTCTCTCACACAACAGGTTCTGGCTCACATTCATAATGTTCTTCTCTGTTTTTGTTGTTGTTAAGTTCTTTTGTTCATGGTAATTTTTTTTGTTTTCGATAAATTTCACTCACTTTTTCTTTGGCTAACTAGCTGATGTACTGTACAAAATGTGTTTTCGATATAAACGTCTTTACTTTCTTCCCGGATAATTCCGAGTCTTCGTTGATCGAAGACGTTTTTGGTTAAGTGCGTTGTGTTGACACGTCTGTGTCGTTCGAAAGACTTCCCTTATTGTTGCCTAAAGACCGGTATTTAAAGGTATAATTTCTTCTAGCATTGCCCACTGAGATTAGAAATTAGCAAAATTTTGCTTGTTCTTTATTTCCAGTCGTTATCGTAATCTATAGATTATTTCATATTTTTTTGCTCGCTATAGATTTGTTGATTTTGTTGTTGTCGGGCGTATTTTTTTGTGCTTAATCTAATCGTGTGTGCAAAAAAAAATTATATGCAGATACAGTAAAGTTTGAAAGTCAGTATGCATCAGGGAAAATTTTCAATTGTGTTTGGATTTTCTTTATGATATTTTGATTGGAAATATTTTCCATATAAATGTCACCCAAGTGGGAAAAATTGAGAAAAGTTGACAATTTCGAATACAGCTTAGTTCCGGAAACTAGTGGAACCTTCAATAAGTTTGACCTAACGGACGCATTTGGAAGACATCAAATCGGTCGGAACCTTTATACGGGGTATAAAACATTTAAAAATGTATGCCTCTGCAAAAAACGAGTTGATTCGACAGTCCCTGGCTGAGTCGAACTCGGGCGGAAACGTATCTATGCGTTTGCTACACCGATTTTTTCAAAACCTCTTGCAAGAAACCATAAAATCGGTTGGGACCCTTATGTGCGGTCAAAAACATGTACCCATACTGTATGTGAAAATATTTTTGGTACAGTTGTCGGGTTGACAATCCCTGGCCGAGTAGTGCCCAAGAAAGACACATTAGCATTTACAACGACATAGCAGGTTTCTTTCAAAGCCTATATCGGTTGTTGCCAAAAAGTGGAAAGGCCGTTATTGGAAAGGCGAAAGTGGGACTTATTGGTGAAACGATCATTTCACAAGTCTGGGCATCCATCAGAACAGCAGGAATCATTGGTTGCAGTTGTTTAATGTACTCATCCTGATTGTTCTTTAAAATATTTCCAAATCCCTCTTTGTAGGGAGACGGAAAATATGTTCAACTTCTGCCATCGAAATGGGAGGGCTTGTGTAAGACGAAGTGCTATTGACGACTGTCTAAACATTCATCGAACTCAACTGAAGCATGCTGCGATACGTTCACTCTGTTTCCCTAAAATATCACATATTTTCCTAGAAGGAAAAAAACACTCCCTATCAGGAACCAATGAGAAGAAAATGGGGGATTGACACGATCCCGACCCAGAACTCACTACACTCACGAAACAACTTTATAAATCTACCCTTAAAACGAAGAACATCACTTTGATATTACCAATTTTATTTACTTAAAGTTCGTGGCCCATAAATCCATTATTCAACTGTCATTTGAAGATCATCATCCTGTGTGATTACCCTGTATAAAGAGGCCAAAGTCATCAACTAAAAAATAACTAGTCTGCTGACTACGACATTAAGACAGTTAATAACCTTGAACCCCCTATTGGAAGGTAGAGAGTTATTGTATACACTCGTTCTTGAGATTCTTTGTGGAATGTACACCTCTGTTTGGTTCCCACTTCCTCTCTTTTTATAACAGACGAGTGACGTAGGGGATACCAAGCAACGGCTCTGATTGGCTTTAACATGGCGAAGCCCAGGCTTATCTTGGTCCCTCTTTCATCTCAATTGTGGACACTGACATCCCCGTGGTGTCACCTGGGGTAGCTATTTCATCATCCATTGAAGTAGTGAGCTGATATGTACCGCGAGTTCACCCATAAGAACTATAAAAAATGAGAAAACCAAACCGCCCAATGTTGACGACCCCCGTTAACGTATAAAGGACCACTATCTGCGAATCTGGTCCGACATCCGAAAACGGCATAAGGTTGATGACTTCTCGGCAGAAAAAATTATGGTAGTTAGCAGTACCAAATTCAAGCATCTCGATATACAAAAGGCCACCTGGACTTTTCCTGAGAAATCAAATTGATCATGTTGTGATAGACGGAAGACGTCCGATATATACGAGGAGCGAATATCGATTAGGACCACTTCTTTGTAGCAACCAAGGTTCGCGTTCATCTTAATGTGTCAGCAAAGGTGCGATCTAACACAACATGGAAACCCGACGTTGAAAAGCTGCAAACACAACTTACCCAATTGTTTGACGAAAGCACTTCTTGTCCCGATTATAATATAGAATCACAATGGTAGAGAATTGCCCACTCCTTACAAACTGCTGTAAAAGCAACACTTGGATACCAAAAACCACCATCAAGAAACCCGTTGTACGATCAGGAGTGTCGTAATGCTACTGAGGTGAAAAATGCAGCGTATAGGGCAACCCTGCAGACAATATCAACACGTAATGCAATGGAGAATAATCGGGAGAAGATAGAGAGAGAGAAGAAACGTACTTTCAGCATATCGAAAAGCACAGGAGTCAAAATGAAGTCCGGAAATTTTACCAAGCCGAAGGCTATGATGCAGCACATCCTCCTGTAGAGATAAAGATGGAAGCCTGGTGACAGATACAAAAGGAGTATTTTGAAAAGCTACTGGTATCAAATAGTGGGAGATACCCCAGAACCAATAAGAGATGACGTTATAGAGTGTATACCACCTAGCCAAGATGAAGTCAGAGTAGCGATTAATCGGCTGAAGAACAATAAAGCAGCAGGTGCCGATGGAAACTAGGGATAAGTAAATCGACTTTCGGCTAACCGACTTTTTTTGATCTATGAGATAACCGTAAAGTCGACTGAAGCCAATGGTCAATGACATTATTGGACCATATATATGCGGCTTCAGACCTGGCAAATCCACCATTGACCAGATTTTCACTCTGAGCCAAATCCTGGAAAAGACCCACGAAAAACACAATGACACATTCCAGCTATTCGTCGACTATAAAGCCGCATTCGGAAGCCCTATCCGTTCAGAAGTGTTGAAAGCCATGTCAGCGTTTGTCATTCCTGCAAAATTAATACGACTATGCAGGATAACTTTAACTGACACAAGATCAGCGGTTAACAGTTCAATACCGAACGAGGATTATAAAAAGATATTAGACTTAGCATGCCCTTCCCCGCTAGACTTTGGTCCTTTCTTTAGAAATTTAAAGTTACCAAATACGTAGAATACCCAAACGAAGAAGTGTAAGTTGATTTTCTAACTTTACTGTATCTATTTGCAGATTATCAGTATAGTACTTATTTTCTTATCATTCTTTACGTTACAGTAGGTACTGGTCTGGTCTCTGGTCTGTTTTGATGGGATCTTATTATATTCAGAATCGGGATAGTTCACTCGATACAGGTTGGAACCAAAATCAAGACAAGTACATATTACGTGAAGTTTGACATTTTATTTATTGAACCTTTTTATTGTAGTGCGTGACTTCGAGCCATATTTGGAAGATTTAAAAAAATCAAAATAAAAACATGTTGACATTTCGAATATTAATATTAAATGGAGATCACTGTAAAAGCTTGAAATCGTTATCACTCGTCTCACTACTATATAGTCTGGCTGAGTATAGCCCAGGTATATTGTATTCAATGATAAACCAATTCGCCGAACATGTCTTGTTTGTCGGTTAGTGAAAGAAGAAATTGTTTATTCAATAGCCATTTGAATAATCAGTGGAAGACTACCGACTAGCCAGACGTGCAAATGGCCGTTGTGTCAGTTAGTCAAACAAATAACAAACGTGTTCGCACGCTCACACTCACACATTTTCGCATATTTTGTTATGTTATCAGATAAAAAATATATGTGAAACAGACTGTATGTTTGAATTTGTTTTTGTTGGATTATTAGCGACGAATTGCCGTACAATTCAATTGATTAGCATGGGATAAATAATATAATTCATTGTTGGTGTGCAAATTTTGCGTCGCATATGTACGGATGTATCCATGTATGTATATTGTATTTATGTTTTTATTATTTATAAATCCAAAGATTATGACCAAGGCTAACTATTATTGGTTTCGGGGTATAGGTTCAATTTTTCATTTTTTTCCTTCACAAAGTGGATTTGAAATGCGTCGTCGTTGTAGGCATTGGAAAAAAGTAATTGAAAACAATGGAGGATTGATTGTGGAGGTGGCAATTTTTTTTTAATTGATATTAAAATAAAAATATTGACGGCAAATAAAATTATAGTAGATTTCGTTAATTATTATAAAGAGAAATTTAAAAATGTTAAATGTGCAGTTGTAATCAAGGATCAACAATCAAATCATTGACGACAATGAAATACTAATATCCTTTGATGTAAACCTCGCTATAAGAACTATTAAATAAGTGGACACTACTGGAACAACATGCAAAATACCAATGGACCTGTTTATTGAAATTTTGACGATATGTATCAAAGATTCGAATATTTTTTATACCAACATAAAATCTATGAACAACAAAAAGTCAAGTGAATGGGCTCTATGTTTTTTTTACTTATATTTGGCATAAACTCTAATTTTAAAGCTATTGAATTGATGTCCTACCAATTTTCATATGATTTGGGGCACTATTTCATATAGCTGCCATATAGCCGATCTGGCCGATTTGCCCAAACTTTTTTTATAAAGCTATTGAAGTGAAATTTGGTTTGTATACATTTTTTATGCTCCCAAGATGACCTACCAATGTTCATATGATTTGGGGCACTAGTTCATATAGCTGTCATATAACAAAATGTTTGTTCCTTACTTCGGCTATATTTCCATTACTGACTGCTTTATTCAAAACAAAGGCCATGTCTCTGTCGTTGGATATTTTGACTGAAACCGTAGCAGCAATGATATAGCGTATTTTGTGAAGCATCTTCGGAGGCTAATTTACTTTTTAGCCTAGGTCCAGCATGTTAATAATTTAATTTTGTTTGTACTGCTCATCCATTACTATAATTATGCTTTTGCTACTACTAAACATTCAAAATGAATGTTTAGTTTTAAATCGCTCTAATTTACGTTTGAACTTTGACAAATGCTTTTTTATATAATTAACAAAACCTTTAACTTGTTTCGATATCAAACGCATTTGGTCTTCATTTAAACTGATATTCTGTAACACATATTTCACAAGTGCATCTTCTGAGCGATTTTTGCTGCTCCAAATTTCAATAAGCGCTGCATGGGCAAACACATGTGTATCAGTAATTTTGTTTTTGGCACAAAATAGAACAAAAAAGGCTAGTTACTCATTAATTAACACACTTTTGTTAATAACTTGGCATTTTCACCATTTTGTAATGCTTTGCCATTCACAAGTTACACTCCACGGAACAAAACTACAATTTACAGATTTTATATAAAGTTATACATAAAGAAAACATTTCACAGTATTACAACAACAGACAAATATGACAAAAAGGACATCTCGTCTTAATTTTACATACCTGCACTAACGTTTTCCATAATTACACATTTTAATTTTTTTCAATTTTGTCAAATTACAAGCACTCGAGCTGATTTTTACCTCCAGTTGTACCAAAACAATGTGAGTTTCAAACTGCTGACTTTTAAAGGTCGCCAGCAAAAAAGGGTTGCCACCCGCATTGATATTAAATGATTTTTTCTAATATGGATGTCTACATTTAGGAAATCAGTTACATTTCAAAATATGAAAGCAAAACCAGTAAGGAAAGTAGTAAAGTCGGACGGGGCCGACTATATGATACCCTTCACCACTTTGAGCATATTCAACAGATGAAATTGAAGCTATATCTAAATCTGAACCGATTTCAACGATTTCAGGAAACTTAACACACATCATTCCAGACCTCATCCATAACGCAGTGCCAAATTTCGTGCAAATCGAAAGATATATAGGGACTTTGGTAGACCATTTACATTAAATCGGACGAAAATATATATAGGAGCTATATCTAAATCTGAACCGATTTTCAGGAAACTTAACACACACCATTCTATAACTAATTCATTACGCTGTGCCAACTTTGGTGCAAATCGAAAGATATATAGGGACATTGGTGCACCATTCAGATTAAATCGGATGAAAATATATATGGGAGCTATATCTAAATCTGGACCGATTTTCAGGAAACTTAACACACACCATTATATTCCTAATTGATTACGATGTGCCAACTTTCGTGCAAATCGAAAGATATATAGGGACTTTGGTGCACCATTTAAATTAAATCGGACGAAAATATATATGGGAGCTATATCTAAATCTGAACCGATTTTCAGGAAACTTAACACACATCATTCTATACCTAATTCAGTACGCTATGCCAAATTTCGTGGAAATCGAAAGATATATAGGTACTTTGGTGCCACGTTTACCTTAAATCGGACGAAAATATATATGGGAGCTATATCTAAATCTGAACCGATTTTCACGAAACTCAGCACACACCATTATGGACCTAATTCAGTACACTATGCCAAATTTCGTGCAAATCGAATGATATATAGGTACTTTGGTGCCTATATCGGGCGAAAATATATATGGGAGCTATATCTAAATCTGACCCGATTTTCACGAAACTCAGCACACATCATTTTGGACCTCATTCAGTACGCTATGCCAAATTTCGTGCAAATCGAATGATATATAGGTACTTTGGTGCCTATATCGGGTGAAAATATATATGGGAGCTATATCTAAATCTGAACCGATTTTTCCCAATTTCAATAGGGTTCGTCATTGGGCCAAATAAGTGACCTATGCCAAATTTCATCCAAATCGGATCAAAAATGCGACCTGTACTTTGTTCACAAAAATACATGGACGGACGGACGGACGGACAGACGGACATGCGTAAATCGACTCAGAAAGTGATTCTATGCATATTCTCAAAAGGAACCATGTGCCTATCTCGTTTCCTTTTGCCTGTTACAAACATATGCACAAAGACATAATACCCTGTACCACAGTGTGGTGAAGGGTATAAAAATTGACTTTATGCCAAAAAATCATACTTTTTACCCATAGTGCATCGTAATGGAAGAGGTACTTAACGTAACAATACAAAAATTGAATACAAAATCGACACTAACAAAATATCAAGGATACTATACAAAAATTGAATATAAAATCAAGGATAAAAATAAAATATGTTGATGACATATGTTGTATTGTTAAGAAAATCCAAATAGATAATACATTAAACGATTTTAATAAACAATTGCGATTCTCCATGGAATGCAGAAGTGCACTGACAAGATCGTGCAATTATGTAAGATTAGTACCAAAAGCCCTCTGCTTCAGGAAGAATAGTAAATTTTCAATCGAAGCATCCTAGACAAATAAAAATAAACACAGTCAAAAATTTAATGCAAGGTCGTCAAATATTCAAGGGTTCTCAGAACGATTTTCTAATTCGAATATGTATGACAAGGAAAAATACCAATTAGAATTAAAAAGCAGCAATACCAACAACTTTTTTAGTCAGACGAAGGTAAAAATTCTAACAGACAATAAATCGAATGTAGTTTACAAAATAGAATGTAATGAAGACGAGTCCAACGTACATATGCCAAAAGGTTGGTACTACAAAAACGAAGCTGAAAACTAAAATTAGTGCTCACAAATTCGACCAAAAAACAACAACAAACTTTGAAGCAGATAACAGCATTTGCACACTGCACTTTATGTGGACATACACCAAATTCCAAAGAACGAAATTATAAGAGAAGGTACATGATGGAAATGCTGCACATAATTAATTTTCCCGTTGAAAAGAGAATGAATTTTAAAACAGATACGGAGAACTGTGCCCAAATATACCGAAATGTAATAGAACAGCATCAAAATAGAAATAAAAATTAGATAGATGACATTTGTAGAGAAACTACTGAAGGGGATCAAGTGGAAGAAAACATATCGAAACGTGGTCTTTCAGATTGAAAAAGGCTGCACACAAGAACGACGCATCTGGGAATATTTTCTAAGCTTGTTAATGGAACAAAATGTCATGCTCGAGGCAGCTAAGAAGAAGAATCCATACTCTGAATATTTCTCAACTTACAATTTTTAATAAAAAAATAGTTTACGAAAAACAAAATTTAATATTTTTTCTGATCTTTCACAAGAAATCACCTCTGCATTAGGATATCTCGAATGCAGGCATTTTAAAGGCAACAGGTATCCGATACCGTTTGTCTCAAACCCCAATTTAATGTAGACGCATTTAAAAACTTATTTTTAACTATTTTGCCAATTTCTTTTATCTGCGTTTTGTTTGTGAAAGTGATGATGAAATATTTTCTTTGTTTGGTAATGCTTTACTATCTACAGCTTTAGTTAAATCCAGTGGTCAAAGGTCAGACAAATTTCATATTAATTTAATAAAATACATTTTTTTAGTTATAAGATTTCTATGGTGAGCCATCTGTATGAAAAAATATTTAATAAAAAATACTAGAAAGATGGCAGGAGCAAGTCCTACTGGTTTTCTGAAAATATACTAATTTGTCTTCCATAAGAAGACGTAGGACTTATATTGGAATACATAATTGTCTTCTATTGGCATTTACATTGATCTTTTGTAAGAAGTCTTAAGGAAGAAGGCCTTGCAGGATATTTTTAAGAAGGCCTTCAAGTCTTCTTTAAAGAAGATCGTTGATATAGTTCGAAAAAAATTAAATGTGTTTTAATCACACTTTAAAAAGTTCCTAGAAAATCTGGCAAAAACAGCTGAGAAAGCAGCCAGCCAAAGTAACTTGAGAAAGCTATACCGAACAATAGACAGTCTCACATATAGATGGTGAACTAGAAGCCAAGCAATTAAATACCGTAATGATAGGCTACTAACAAACAATGATGAACCAACTCAAAGATGAAGAGAACACTTCGAAGAAATCAGTATAGCCAAAGGAAAATACAGAAGATACCGTGCAACGTTCCCCGCTTGAATGAAATAAAAGAGGGTTTAGGACAATTAAAATGTAAAACAAAGCAGCAGGAGAAGATGTTTTATGGGTGGAAGCCCCAAAAACCGACGACAGAACCGCAGCTGAGTTAGTCCGAGTTCACATCATTTTTGTTTAATAGGGAGAGAGACTTCCTCCAACTTCTAAAAAAGTCATTGTTGTGAAGTTTCCCAAAAATGGCGACATGACAAAACTGCAACAACTGGAGAGGAATAACCCTGCTCAACACCATATACAAAATTCTTGCAACCATAATACCGAAAGAATTCAGAGGCAAGTAGAAAACATTCTGAGAGGTGAATGTGTTGGTTTCAGACCAAATATAATAGAAGCATAGAAGCTGTGTTCCGGGCCAATTTCCTAAGATTCATAGTAGAACAATATATAGAATGACGCACCCCCTGTATCTACTGTTCATCGATTTCAAGAAAGATTTCAACGAACTACCATATCGGAGAAATAAAAAGTCTTCTGAATTCATTTCCGAAATGCTGCAGTTAGCTCAGGGTAAGCAGTCTTCCTCCGGGATGCTTATTAGGAGTTCATCTTACTCAGAGGAGAAGCGTCTCAAGAAGCTTTTGAAGAACATTGAATTATTGCCTGTATAGCGTAATTATCAGGGTAAGCAGTCTTTTCATCATTGGCAATCCTTCGGACAGCTTATGATAGCCGTTTCTAGGACTTTGAGTAGAAGCGTGTCAAGAAATTTTTGATGAACATTGAACTAAGAGACAAGAAGCCCTCCGAGTTATTGTTTGAAATGCGATATGTACTATTTTCTTCATTGTCAATCGTCCGGCAAGCTTATTAGCAGATTCTCGGACTCCGGAGAGAAGCGTGCCAAGTACCTTTTGAAGAACATTGAACTACGAGACAAGAAGCCTTCAGAATTATTGTCAGACATGTGGGGTTTATCTGCCATGCCAGGGCAAGGTTTGAAACGACATTTTCATGAAGTTGTTGCATCCGACTTCCTTTACAAATGAAAGTTACACAGAAAAAAATTGTATATTGTAGTAATATGTTCAGAATGTGTTAGTAGTGTCCAGATTTCTGCATTTTATGAATGCCATTCATAAAACTTTAAATACTAGTTTCTTGTCAGAGAGAGAGAGAGAGAGAGAGTGAGAGTGAAAAGAACAACTTTGGAGTGTTCTGGGTGGTGTCGGGTTTTCTATTGCACATAAACTCTTTGTCGTTTATTAGAGAGAAAATGAGCGCAAATAGTTGTACAGTATAGTGAAGTAGGAAACTAGTTTTAATATTAGTGAAATGTTTACATATTTTTGAAAATAGTGACTTTTTCATGATTATACGAATTTTTAATAGTATTCTAAGCGAAGTGCAATATGTAACGAATAAACTTTGACTGAAATTATGAAAATATTCATTAGATTTTTTCTGTGTATATAGTCCGTATGTGAAGACAATCTTCAAAAAATTTCTACAACTTGGAGACAAGATCGATCGAGCTCTAGTTTAGAGGAAATTGAGAAGAAATTGCAAACGCTTTGTACGCGGATTGATTCAATGAGGAAGTCATGAAGCCATTGTAAGTTATCCAAAACTTTATTCTTGGTATAATTTTAAATTTGGAAAACTGAATGATGCACCATCCTTGTTGTCGAACGAGTGTGTCCCTAAGATAACCAGGTATTTAGTAGATACAGGAGCGGATTTCGCAGTATATCCCGAGTCAACATCCATGCGCAATCAACCTTCCAGTCAGCTTGTTTTGTAAGCCGTAAACCTAACACTGATTATGACATATGGCACAAAATACCTATCCATAGTTTTGGGAATGAATCGATTGTCTAAATAGAATTTCGTAATTGCAGGACAATAACCTATTATTACGGACTTAAGAATAATGCGGTTATGTACCCGCACACCAATCGGATATACAATGGTTCTCTAGGAAGAGTAGAGTACAAAGGTGAGGAAGGTATATGAGACTACATATCATTTCCATTTTAAAAATTACACTGTTTCTGATCCGCTAGTTTATCTTATCATTTGCTCAAGTTTTTTTTCTGTTTGTCGCCAAACATTTTGTTTGCAGACTTGAAAACTAATGGCGACTTCCGGTCATTTGTTTGAACAAATAATAATGTTTGTTGAACTATTATCAATTTTTTAATTTCAAAATTGATAACAACAAAGAGAATAGTTTCACAAAAAAGCGATGGAAGTGTAGACTAATAATAGATTAAATTAATATAAAACGACAACAGTCATTTCTTTTTTTTTTCCTAAACACAGAGATTAAAAAAGTGCGCTATAAACAAATACTCAGTTAATTGCTTTATGATATTCTACAAAAAAAAGTGCAATAAATTTACTCACATCTAATAAAACATTTCTACTATAGGCTGTCACGTTTACCCATGGGTTCCTAAAAACTTTTTTTTAGATTGCCTATTGATAGATTCTGCCAATTTTGCTTATCGAAATCGTATTGCGTTGCTAACTTTTTACGAATTTGTACCTTTGATATTTTAATTGTGAACTTCTGAACTTTAATCCATCGATTCCAATCGTCATGGGAACATTTTGCTTTGAAGCATGGCGGATAGATTTAACCACCACGTTGGATATATCTCAATTATTGTTAAGGCGAATTTTATGGGGGGCAAAGTAAAGAAATTGGGTACACTGTAATAAAATATATGGAATAGATGAAAATTAAAAAGGGATCCACAGGGAGTATTTTTGTTCTCTAATAGAAAAATAAGTTACTAAAGGATGAAAGTGTACATTTTTTAGAAATATCTTTTCATAGGGTGACGTAGGGGCTCTGAGAATAAAAGATCTCGTCTCTAGATTTACTCCAATAGATGAGCGAATTCCTATAATCCGTATAAAAGCGAAGGTCTTCTACATCAGTCTCATTTGCGTTCATGCTCCGACCGAAGACAAATATGAGCAGACCGAAGGCAAATTTTTCGAACGCTTAGCATTTAAACGCTGCCCTGGCCATGACATTAAGATTCTGCTAGAAGATTTTAATGCAAAAAACGGAAGGAAAAGTAATGTTTGGCTTAGAAAATTTAGCCTCCATGAAGAGACATCCGACAACGAGATGAGGTCGAATAACTTAGCGGCAGTAAAAAACATGGTAGTTAGCAGCACCAGATTTAATCATCTTGATATACCCAAGGCCACCTGGATTTCTCCTGATCAAGCAATGAGAAATCAAATTGATCATGTTGTGATAGACGGAAGGCATTCAATGAGCGTTCGATCGATCCAAGGAGCGAATGTCGATTCGGACTATTACCTTGTAGGAGCCAAGGTTCGCACTCGTCTTAATGTAGCGGCAAAGGTGCAATCTAACACAACACGGAATCTCGACGTTGAATAGCTGCAAACACAGCAGGTAGCAGAAGCCTGTTCCGCTCAACTTACCCACTTGCTTGACGAAAAAACTCCTTGTCCCGATAATAGTATAGAAGCACAATGGCAAAAAATTACCCACTCCCTACAAACTGCAGCAAAAGCAACACTTTGGTACCAAAGACCACCATGAAGAAATTCGAGGTACGATCAGTAATGTCGTAATGCTACTGAAAATGCAGCATATAGGGCAACGCTGTAGACAGCAGCAACGAGGGAGAATCATCGGGAGAAAAGGAGAGAGTAGAAACGTATTTTTAGAAAAAAAGAAGAAAGAACAAGAAAAACGTGAGCGTGAGGAAATCGAGATGTACAAGAGTCAGAACGAACTTCGGAAGTTTTGCCAACGAGTGAAACTCCAAACCGCAGGCTTTGGTGCATGCGTTTCCTCTTGTAGAGATGAAGATGGAAACTTGGTGACAGATACAGATAGTGTGTTGAGGATCTGGAAGAAGCATTTTGCAAAGTTTCTGGTACCATATAGTAACGGCGAAGAATGTACCCCAGAACCAATAAGAGATGACGGTATGGATTGTATACCACCTAGTAAAGATGAGGTCAGAGTAGCAATTAATTGTCTGAAGAATAATAAAGCAGTAGGTGCCGATTTAAGACCGGTGGTCATATGCTGGTCAGGACCATGCACCGACTGATTAGCACAATTTGGCTAGAGGAATGCACGTCCAATAATTGGAACCTCAGAATCCTGTGCCCCGTGCAAAAAAAAAAGAGACAGAACGATATGTGTCAACTATAGAGGAATAAGTCTCCTTCCCATCGTATATAAAGTGCTATCCAGCGTGCTGTGTGAACGACTAAAACCTAGGGTCAATGACATTATTGGACCATACCAATGTGGCTTCAGACCTGGCAAATCCACCATAGACCAGAAAAGACCCACGAAAAATACATCGACACATTCCAACTTTACGTCGTCTACAAAGCCGCATTCGACAGTTCAATCCTCTCAGAGGTCGGTTTGGCATTCCTGCAAAATTAATACGGCTATGTAGAATAACTTTAACAGGGTCAGCAGTTAAAGTCGGAAAGGACTTCTCGGAGCCCTTCAACACCGAACGAGGAATCAGACAAGGTGACAGCCACCTTTGAACGAATTGAGAAGGCAGTAAATGGAGAGAGAGACCAAGCTGATGGTACCAACGCGCAAGTCGTCCAGTAGACTTGGAACAACTGTGGAACTTGAAGACTACAGCTATAGTAACGATTTTACACACCTCGGTACCGCAATAACAAAACTAATAACATCAATTTTGAAATCCGAAGAAAAATAGTGTTGGGCAACCAATGCTACTATGGTCTGTGTAAACAAGTCAAAAACAATGCCACCTTTTTCTAGACCAAACTCACAATGTTACACTGTACACCTAACAACACATGATCGACATCGGTTTGGAATTGGCTAGAAGGACATATTTACTAACAGATTGTACTGTGGTCTTTAATAACAGTTAAAAACAAGGCCTATTCGGCAAACCAAACGCACTGGATTCCGTCAATTCTGTTATATGGATCTGAATCATGGGTACTACAAGCATGAGGACAACTCTTTCAGTGGGAGGATTTTCTTCTGAAAAATTTATCGAGCCGTATTCCGTCAATGGTGTGAATATCACCGTCAAATGAACAGTACGACTTATACCCGTCTGTCTGGACATCGACTACTTCGGCTAGGTCATGTAATGAGAATGGATGAGAATGACCCAACCCAACTCAAAGGGCATATGAAAACAGCGAGCGAGTTCATGCAGAAGGGGAAGGAAGGCTCAGGTGGAAGACAACATTTGGAACAGGGTCTTTTAAATTGGAGGAGCTGCAAACAAGACCGGATTCCGCCTGGAAATCTACTTGAAGCGGCTTATGGGACGAAATGTTTTC
>NW_026887972.1:0-9390 GCF_032173495.1 Musca vetustissima | reverse complement strand
CAGAGGAATAATGCGCCAATGATAATAGTTTTAAAATTGTAAAACATCCAACGACTATTACGCTACAGCTTTGGAGAGAAGAGGGAATTTTAGGCCTTTTCTTTGCTATTTACTAATTTTGCAGAAAACGAGAGCATATATTAGTTCTTTCGAAAGTTGTTCTCCAAGCAGTACTATTTTCCCCAGCGTAAACGCATGTATTTCTAGTAACATTTTTCAAAAGAAAGACTTTACAGATTCACCTATACTATAATCGTCAACAATCTATAATTCTGAACATCTAAATCTGAATCGATTTTCACGAAACTCAGCACACGTCATTTTAGACTTAATTCAGTACGCTATGCTAAAATTCGTGCAAATCGAATGATATATGGGGACTTTGGTACACAATTTACCTCAAATCGGACGATGATGTATATATGGGAGCTTTATCTAAACCTGAACCGATTTTCATGAAACTTAGCACACATTATTATAAGCACAATTCAGTACGATATGCCAAATTTTTTGCAAAGAAAGATACACAGGTTCTTTGATGCACCAATTACCTTAAATCGGATGAAAAAATATATGGGAGCTATATCTAAATCTGAACCGATTTGCACGAAACTTTGCACACATCATTTTAGACTTAATTCAGTACGCTATGCCAAATTACGCAAATGGAAATATATATAGGGACCTTGGTACACAATTTACCTTAAATCGGACGAAGATATATATGGGAGCTATATCAAAATCAGAACCGATTTTCATGAAACTTTACACACATCATTCTATACCTTATTCATTGCTCTGTGTTAAATTTCGCGCAAATCGAATTTAATGGATTATTTACCTAAAATCGGGCGAAACTATATATGGGAGCTATATCTAAATCTGAACTTAACACACGTCATTCTGGACCTAATTCAGTAAGCTGTGCCAAATTTCGTGCAAATCGAAGGAAATATAGGGATTTTGGTGCCCCATTTACCTTAAATCGGACGAAAATATATATGGGAGCTATATCCAATTCTAAACCGATTCACAGGAAACTTTACATACATCACTCCAGACTCAATTCAGTACGCTATGCCAAATTTCGTGCAAATCGCATTAAATGCATTGAATCGGACGAAACAATATATGGGAGTTATATCTGAATCTGAACCGATTTTCACGAAACTTAGCACACATCATTCTAGTCTTAATCGAGTACGCTACGCCAAATTTCGTGCAAATCGCAAGACATATAAAGACTTTGGTGCACCATTTACATAAAATCGGACGAAACTATATATGAGAGCTATATCTAAATCTGAACCGATTTTCACGAAATTTAGCACACCTCACACTAGACCTAATTCCGTACGCTGTGCCGAATTTCGAGCAAATCGAAATATATATAGCGACTTTGGTACATCATTTACATTAAATCGGACGAATATATATATGGGAGCTATATCTAAATCTAAACCGATTTTTCCCAATTTCAATAGGATTTGTCCTTGGGCCAAATAAATGAGCTGTGCCAAATTTCATCTAATTCTAATCAAAAATGCTACCTGTACTTTGTTTACAATTTAACATGGACAGACGGATGGACGAACATGCATAAATCGACTTAAAAAATGATTCTATGCATATTTTCAAAAGGAGCCAAGTGTCTAGAATGGCGTGTGCTAGATTTTGTGAAAATCGGTTCAGATTTAGATTTAGCTCCCATATATTTTCATCCGATTTTATGTAAATGGTGCACCAAAGTCCCTGTATATCTTTCGATTACCACGACATTTGACAGAGCGTACTGAATTGAGTCTAGAATGATGTCTGCTAAGCTTCGTGAAAATCGGTTCAGATTTAGATATAGCTCCAATGTTTATTTTCGACCAATTTTAACTGAACTGCTTAGTTTTGTGAAAATTGGTGCAGATTTAGATATAGCTCCCAAATATATTTTCCTTCGATTTTATGTAAATTGTGCACTTAAGGCCCAAAGTTTGTATTTTACTTGTTTATTTAATTTTTTGTTATGTTCAGCTTAAATATTCATTTTGGTCAGACTCAAACTGTGCTTTTGAATTAATGTTTTATTAGTACCTTGACCTATATTGAATACATTTTCAGTAATTAAAAGTTTTAAATCTTACTTCAATCTTGACAATACTATACTTGAATTTACCTACTGTCAATATATCATTTACCGAACCAATTAAAGTTGATTTTTTGTTTGATGCACTTCTTCCAATATCCCAAGAGGAAATACATACATACACACACATCTAAAGCTTCTTATCGAAAAATAACTTTTGTTACCTACTTTGGCTTGAAATTCGACCTTCTATTGAACTTTAAATTGCACATCATATATCTATAAACTATTTACTATGACAATAGAACAAACTCTTGTTTCCATGGTGCAATGTGACAAAGCTGAGAGTGTCCTCGAAAACAAGAAGAAGATGCTACACAAAAATTCAGACGAAATACATTTATATATTCTAACGTGTGTTTTTGTTTTTATTATCTTCTTGTCTTTCTGAACTTTATTTTTTGCTGCTATTGTTTTTTAAGAAATATATTTTTTACTTTCGAATTTCTTGTATTTTTATGATGAAATGAAATACACTTAAGGGAACCCCCCCCCCTTTCTCGATTTTTTATTTTTAAGATTTTAAAAGGGCTGGTAAATGAATACCAATGCTTGTTAAGGTTTGTAACTTTGCACATATATATTTGAAGATTTAAAAATGAAGAAAAATAATTTACAAAAAATTTTTGTTGTTGTTTTGTTGTTGTTTTTTGTAATTAAAGAAAAGTCCTTTTTTTTGATGGCGGGCATGATAATTCCTCACTGGTACATCGGAATCCGAAAATTCCAACGGTGGTAGAAAGAGTACATGTCTGGCTCTCGTATGAACTAGGATTATTGACTTCGCTCTAAAATTAAAAAAATGGCGGACCTTTGAAAAAATATTTTTGGAAAATCGCCGATTTTTTACCAGAGATTTTTACTTGAAATTTTGCAGGGACGTTCTTGAATTAGTGTAGATTGGAATTAAGTCAACAAAAATGTTGACCCCGAGAATGGGGGGTCCCCTTAAACATATAATAAAATATTTAATAAGGAAAAATATAAAAATCATGTAAACAACGCCATAAAAATATGATAGTAAACAATAACATTGAATATTAGTAAAAAAATAGAAAGGAAGGAACAAATGTCGAACGAGGCCGAATATATGATACCCTAAAAATTGAAAAAATAATCTTTAAAAATCCACATCTATTTTCGGTCCTTGAAAAGATGTTCTTTAAAAATCCACTCCTATTTTCGGTCCTTGAAAAAGTTTTTTTTTTATAAATCCACATCTATTTTTGGTCCTTGAAAAAAAACGTTCTTTAAAAATCAATGCCTATTTTTGTTTCTTGAAAATATATTCTCTAAAAATCCTCGAATGTTTTTGGTGCTGGAAAAAATATTATTTATTTGTGAAAAAATATTCTTTATACAATCCACGCCTTTGACATGTTCTCAAAAAATGATTTAAAAAAATCGACTCCTCTGGTGCTTTTAATTCTTTTTAAGGAATTTTCTTTCAGTGTATGAAAAGTAAAAGTATTTTCCTATGTCACATTGTACAGAATAACAATCTGGAAATGATTAACAATTTATCTTTTAAACTTCTACTTCTTCTGTCTTCTGTTTTAGTCATAAACTTTTCCTATCTCGATTCTACCATCAACCATCCGGTGGTATTAACTTACGCGGTAGAGCGCTAAGCTCAACATATTTTCAATTGAAGCGACAAGCTGCTTTGCTGTTTTCTGCTTTATGGAAGGAAGTCTGTGGCAGCAGCTAGGAATGTCCTTTCATTGAAATTGATGTAAAGGCTCTTAGCGTTTATAATATTTCCCAGTGAAAGGATCCTCAACAAAAACAAGTAAATAAGAAATACGGTAAAATGAAAGGAGTAGGAGTTATTACTTCCGCTCTTGAATTGGTCATTACTGGAGCGTTTATAAATATTTAGTTATTTATTTGTTCTTGTTATTTTGGTGGGTGTCCTTTATTATTCCTTTTCTCTCTGACTGGCATATTTGTATAGGCCCAACTGCCGTAATGTTGGATTCATGCGAACGGCAAACAAAAAAAAAAGGTGGGTATAGAAAAAAACGCGACATTTTTATGAAAGACACTTAGCAGGCCGAAAAAATGAACAATTTCGAAATTAGGCTGAAAATGTCATGACAACAATTAAACGAAAGACCCCAGAAAAGTGGCCATCTGAATAATTTGTTATTTATTTAATTTCAAGAAATTGGTCAACATATTTACTCCAAATAGAAATCTGAAGCTTAATTTTGACATCGGGATTTTCTTTCTTTAGGAAGGGTGGATTTATTTTTCACAATAAAGATGAGAGCTAGCTTTAAGATTAATCTCTTAAAAGTGTTGTTGGAGGGATTTTAATTAAAAATTCGCGCCTTTATAATATTAAAATTTTTTACGCCTCTGATAGCCTTGGAAGAATACTTTTTAAAAATTCCAAGCCACTGATAGGCTTTGGAAAAATATTCTTTAAAAAATCCACGCTTCTGATATCCCTTGGAAAAATATTCTGTTAAAAATCCAGGCATATACTGTCCATGTTAAATTGCAAACAAAGTACAGGTCGCATTTAAAATTCTAATTGGATGCAAATTGATTGGATACAATATTGAAATTGGGAAAAATCGGTTTAGATTTAGGTATAGCTCCCATATATATTTAAGGTAAATGGTGCATCAAAGTCCCTAAATATGCTTCGATTTGAACGAAATTTGGCACAGCGTACTAATTTAAGCCTAGAATGATGTGTGTTAAGTTTCATGAAAATCGGTTCAGATTTAGATATAGCTCCCATATATATTTTCGTCCGATTTAATGTAAATGGTACTGAGTACTGAGTTAGGTCTAGAATGATGTGTGCTAAGTTTTATGAAAATCGGTTCAGATTTGTTATATATTTTAGTCAGATTTAATGTAAATGGTGTACCAAAGTCCCTTTATATCCTTCGAAATTTGACTCAGCATACTGAATTAAGAGATAATAATGTGGGTTAAGTTTCATGAAAATCGGTTCAGATTTAAATATAGCTCCCATGTATATTATCGTTCGATTTAATGAAAATGGTGCACCAACGTCCGAATATATTTTTCGATTTGCACGAAATTTGGCACAGCGTACTAATTTAAGCCTAGAATGATGTGTGTTTCATGAAAATCGGTTCAGATTTAGATATAGCTCCCATATATACTTTCGTCCGATTTAACGTAAATGGTGTACCAAAGTCCATTTATATCTTTCGAAATTTGGCACAGCATACTGAATTAGGAGTATAATAATGTGGGTTAAGTTTCATGAAAAACGGTTCAGATTTAAATATAGCTCCCATTTATATTTTCGTTCGATTTAATAAAAATGGTGCATCAAAGGCCGAATATATTTTTCGATTTGCACGAAATTTGGCATAACGTACTGAATTGAGTTTAGAATGATGTGTGCTAAGTTTCGTGAAGATCCCTTCAAATTTAAATATAGCTCCCATATATATTTGCGTCCGGTTTTACATATATGGTGCACCAAACATCTAATATTTTGCACAACGTATCAAATTGAGACTTGAATGACGTTATTACGTTTTGTTGAAATTCATGCAGATGCAGCCATACCTTCCAAATGTATTTCGAACGGTTGTACGATTGAAATTAAATTTTTAACAGTGCGGCTTGCCGAATAGCGTGTAACAATTTTGCTATAAGTCGTTTTCCATAAATTTGTCCAATGGTACGCAGACGACTCTAAATCTGCCCGAATGAAATTACATTTATTATAGGTTGGAGAAAGACATGAGTATGTTCCTTCGATGTGTGTGAAAATAAATTCAAATTTGAAAAGCGAAGACACTCACCAGTATGTGTGGTTGTGTCCAGTATGACAGTTTTGTTATACAATATAACAGATTTTTTTGACTGTAAATTTAAATTTAGAACAAATAAATTCAATAATTCAATTTGGCAAAGTTTTGACTAATTTAAACATTTACTTCACAGGTAAATTCATTGGTGGTGGTTATTTATTGTGGTTTTGAAGCATAATCATATCTGATTTTTCACACCGCCATTTTGCGATTTCTTTTGTCTCTCGATCCGTTTTTCGTGCACGCATCATCAAAATAAAACTAAAGGTATTGGTCTCTTCTTTTGGAGAATATATTCATTTTTAATTGTATATAATGTATGCTATAATTTTATGTAATTTTGTATAATTTCATTATGAATTTTTTTAAATTTTTATTATATGGCACTTCAATGTAAATATTGTATATTTTTGTATAAAACACATTTTTATTAAACATTTGCTTTCACAATTCAAAAAATTATAAAGTCTGAAGAAAATGACAATTATGCTTTTTTTCGATTCATTACTTTTCGCATGTATTTAGAAAACTTTTCAATCAACAAATGAAGTCAAAATTTTTGTTTCCATTTTTTATAAAGTAAATAACAAAACTAGTTATATAACTATACATAAGTAGACAATTGCTATATATTTTTATATTGCTTGTATGTGTATGTATTTTTGTAACTTTCACTTTCATTGTATATGCTTCATGGTTTATGTTTTATAATAAATAAAATTTATGATTTCACTAACCTAATTTTTAATTATTTGTAATGGTGATATTTATCAACATTGTATAGGCCATGGAAAGAGCTTCTAGACCCAGTTTTTACTTTGTTTCCAAATATGTTAGAATTTTAATTATTTTGAATATTCAAAAACCTATACGAAATTCGTTTCAGCCCACTGTGCGAAAATTGGACCTAATGCACACCTAGACTACGTACCATTGGATAGGCCATGGAAAGAGCTTCTAGACCCAGTTTTATTTTGTTTCCAAATGTGTTAGAATTTTAATTATTTTGAATATTCAAAAACTCCTATGAAATTCGTTTCAGCCCACTGTGCGAAAATTTGACCTAATGCACCCCTAGACTATGTACCATTGGATAGGCCATGGAAAGAGCTTCTAGACCCAGTTTTTACTTTGTTTCCAAATATGTTAGAATTTTAGTTATTTCCAATATAAGAAAACCCCTATGAAATTCGTTTCAGCCCACTGTGCGAAAATTGGACCTAATGCACCCCTAGACTATGTACCATTGGATAGGCCATGGAAAGAGCTTCTGGACCCAGTTTTACTTTGTTTCCAAATATGTTAGAATTTTAATTATTTTGAATATTCAAAAACTCCTATGAAATTCGTTTCAGCCCACTGTGCGAAAATTGGACCTAATGCACCCCTAGACTATGTACCATTGGATAGGCCATGGAAAGAGCTTCTAGACCCAGTTTTTACTTTGTTTCCAAATATGTTAGAATTTTAATTATTTTGAATATTCAAAAACTCCTATGAAATTCGTTTCAGCCCACTGTGCGAAAATTGGACCTAATGCACACCTAGACTATGTACCATTGGATAGGCCATGGAAAGAGCTTCTAGACCCAGTTTTTACTTTGTTTCCAAATATGTTAGAATTTTAATTATTTTGAATATTCAAAAACTCCTATGAAATTCGTTTCAGCCCACTGTGCGAAAATTGGACCTAATGCACACCTAGACTATGTACCATTGGATAGGCCATGGAAAGAGCTTCTAGACCCAGTTTTTACTTTGTTTCCAAATATGTTAGAATTTTAGTTATTTCCAATATAAGAAAACCCCTATGAAATTCGTTTCAGCCCACTGTGCGAAAATTGGACCTAATGCACCCCTAGACTATGTACCATTGGATAGGCCATGGAAAGAGCTTCTGGACCCAATTTTACTTTGTTTCCAAATATGTTAGAATTTTAATTATTTTGAATATTCAAAAACTCCTATGAAATTCGTTTCAGCCCACTGTGCGAAAATTGGACCTAATGCACCCCTAGACTATGTACCATTGGATAGGCCATGGAAAGAGCTTCTGGACCCAGTTTTACTTTGTTTCCAAATATGTTAGAATTTTAATTATTTTGAATATTCAAAAACCTATACAAAATTCGTTTCAGCCCACTGTGCGAAAATTGGACCTAATGCACACCTAGACTATGTACCATTGGATAGGCCATGGAAAGAGCTTCTAGACCCAGTTTTACTTTGTTTCCAAATATGTTAGAATTTTAGTTATTTCCAATATAAGAAAACCCCTATGAAATTCGTTTCAGCCCACTGTGCGAAAATTGGACCTAATGCACCCCTAGACTATGTACCATTGGATAGGCCATGGAAAGAGCTTTTAGTCCCAGTTTTTACTTTGTTTCCAAATATGTATTACCATATTTATTCTTGTTTTTCTATTACATAAAATTCCATATATTTTTTGTTTTGAAATCTGTTTTTTGTTGTGTGTTTCATAAAGTAATAATAATTAGTCTTTTGAACAACGGCAGTGTGTGTGTGTGTGTTATTATAGTTTCATTATTATTATTACATAGTAGTTTTATTTTATTATACTACCTAATTTCCTAGGAAGTCCTGTTTTAGTTTCATCAATAATAATAATATTAATGACATTAACAAATAAGTAAATAAAACCTAAGCCTAAACCAACCTATATGGGTTGGAAACCATTTAGGTTGTCCATTGTTAGTGTTCTTTGATGATAGTCATTCATATCTGGACATAGAGAATTTTCTCTTGACATTGGATTTCCTGCACCACCATGATTCAAATTCGGAAGAATGTGACGATGCTCGTGATAGACCCTCATCCATGGGTGTCAGGGGCTGGCAACAGCTGTTTGCAGTAGTAAACCATTCCTGGGAATTTCCGACATTGATTGCCTTTGATTGAAGTATACCCCCGCAAGCCATGAGGAAGTGGTCGAGTTGTTATGGGCTAAATTGGTGGTACTAAATCTGGTGGGGGAGAGCAGCCTGTTTGATCTGATAGTTGTGTTTTGATTAGTTTGTTGATACACCGCACTGGTTGAGGCGGAAAATGGTGAAAAAATACAAGAGGTAATACGTTGTTGTTGTATGGGAGGCTGCTGCTGACGCTTGGCAAAGGTATTGTCTCCATTAAACACTGCGGTCGTATTCCCAGCCGTAAAGAATGATGCCTCAATGTTTGATATTCTCCAGCATAGCTTCTAAAACTGGAATTTGGTGAAATTTGTATCCTTGGCAATTGATTTAGGGAAAATGCCGATGAGGTTAATGGCGATTTGACCAAACGTGGTGAGGTACTGGTATTTGGTCGAATTAGTGATGATTTATTTGATTTTACACTGCGCATCGATACACAGCTACCGTGTAATTGTTGGCTCAGCATGCTCACCGTTTCATCATCGCTTAAATAATCTTCAGAATA
>NW_026887971.1:0-9109 GCF_032173495.1 Musca vetustissima | reverse complement strand
ATTAAAATTCTACTAGGAGATTTTAATGCAAAAATCGGAAGGGAGAAAAGAAGAGAGGAGAAACGTGTTTTCAGAAAAAATAACAAGAAAACCGTGAGCGTGAGCAAATCGAGATTAACAGGAGTCAGAATGAAGTCCGGAAATTTCACCAACGAGTAAAACACCAAACCAAAGGTTTTGGTGCAGGCACATCTTACTGTAGGGATGAAGAAGGAAACCTGGTGACAGATACAGACAGCGTGTTGAGGACATTAAGGAGCATTTTGAAAAGTTTCTGGTATCAAATAATGGCGGTGAAGAAGATACCCTAGATACCACCTAGCCAAGATGATGTCATAAAAGCAATTAATCGACTCAAGAACAATACCTATACTATAAACCGCATTCGACAGCCCTATCCGTTCAGAGGTGTTTAAAGCCATGTCTGCGTTTGACATTCCTGCAAAATTAATATGGATATGCAGGATAACTTTAAGTGGCACAAAGTCAACAGTTAAAGTCGGAAAGGACCTATCGGAGCCCTTCAATAACGAACGAGGATTCAGACAAGGTGACAGATTGTCGTGTGATCTTTTTAACATCCTGCTGGAAAAGGTCATACGAGACGCAAAGGTGAACAGAAATGTCACTCTGTACACCAAACAACACATGTTACTCGCCTACGCCGTTGACGTCGAACATTGCGAGGGATACCAGTCACCTTTGAACAAATTGAGAGAAGACCAAGCTGATGGTAAACGGCGAGAAGACCAAGCTGATGGTATCAACGCGCAAGACGTCCAGTAGACTAGGACCAACTGTGGAACTTGAGCTTCGAGGTATTTAAAGATTATATATACCTTGGTACCGCCATAAATAAAGCGAAATTCGAAGAAGGATTGTGATGGCCAACAGATGCTATTAAGGTCTACGTAAGCAGTTTAGAAACAAGGCCACCTCCCGCCAGACCAAACTCACACTTTACAAGACGCTGATACTACTCGTGCTGTTATATGGATCTGAAGCATGGGTATCTGCTCAAGTATGAGGCAGCTCTTGGGGTGTTTGAAAGAAAAATTCTCCGAAAGATCTACGGGACGATCTGCGTCGAATGAAACACGAGCTTTACAATTTATACGCGAACATATACATAGTCATTCGTATTGAGCTGCAGCGACTACGATGGGTAGGCCATGTTGTGCGAATGAATGAGAATGCCACAGCTAAAAAGCCATATAAAAGCGAGCCTATTGATGGTTGCCGTAGAAGGGGAAGGCCACGAATCAGATGGAAAGACCAAGTAGAAAACAACATCTTGGAACGAGACCTTTCAAATTGGAGGAGATGCGCACAAGACCGAGGCGCATGGAAATCTTTTTTAAGCTCGGCTTATGGAACAACCGTTCTGTAACAAACCAGCTAAGTAAGTAATATCTAAATCTGAACTTCACAGACATTATACTGGACTTAATACAATATGCTGTGCAAACTTTTGTATGAATCGGAGAAATATTTAGAGTTTTGTGCACTATTTACATTAAATCGGACGAAACTATATATGAGAGCTATATCTAAATCTGAACTGAAAACCCATAAGACGCGTAAATTCTCTTTTATCCAGCAATGCAACAAAAATTTTATCCGATCCCAAACGATTTCCAAAAAAGACCGTCATTGTGCATCACAAATAAATATCCTCAGGGAAACAAAAAATAAAATTAATTTTCTATTCTCTTTACTAAATCTTTTATATTTAGCAACATTGTATAAATGTGTACAAAAAAATGAATACCCCCACTACCCAATATTATCTAACAAACAAAAACTTATAATCGATTTGGTTATGATTGATTACTGAAAGGACTATGATTTTCTTTATTCACAACAAACGATTGCTTCATAAAATAAATAATATATTGCTGCTGTTGTTGTTGTTATTGCCATAATATCTCCTTCCCTTTTCCTTGAGCTTTCTAACAAGCATTTATTTTCTATTTATTCATTTTAATGAAATGAAACGTTTTTCCGGTTTTTGATGCAAAACAAAAAAGAAGAAAACCAAAGTCATGCTCAAGATCACCATTATTAACGATGGTCCATGTAACAGAACTGACTGTACGACTTACTGGCCCCCGACTACAAAACAGTAACGTAATTGAAAATCCATAAAGTGCCAATAATCTTTTAGATAGGAAAAGGTTTGACTTCGGGTTTCTTCTTTCTTTGCCAAAGCTACTATCATTGAAATCGAATGCATTTCACGGTCTCATTTACTAGCGGATTCGCCTCCATATTCTGTGTAGTGCTGCAGTTTGGTATGATTTTAGAATCACTGTTATTACCATTCGGTATCATTTTGCAGTAGACATAACATTTTATTAGAATTTGTTAGAAACATTTTTTGTGTGTGTAGTATTTGTTGTGTTACTCGTTGGCTGGAGAATGCTTAACCTGCTGCAGATGGTTTGATGTCGTTAGTTGGAGGATTTTGAATATTCCTTATCAGGGAGTAAGTGGTATACCATGTTTGTTATTTCGTTTGTAAAATATTGACAAAAAATAATGTATTTATATCCTGCAAAATATCCTGGGAGGGTACATAAGTTTGTGTGGTGCCAAGAGTTCGAAATGCCACGAAATATGAATTAATCTAGCTTCAGTAATTTTTTTTTAAAAAACCAGTAAAGAAAGTAGTAAATTCGGACTAGGCCATGTATATGATACCTTCACCACTTTGAAAATATTCTACATATGTCTCCTAACAGACTCGATCCTTTCGAAAGAACATTGACATGAAATTGAACAAACATGAATATGTGATGTTTCTGGAACCTATGATAAATTTCATTTCATTCGGACAAGTTTAAAGCAGGTGCGCCATTTCTATTAAATCGGACGAAAATATATATGGGATCTATATATAAACCTGAACCAATTTTCACGAAACTTAACACACATCATTCTGCACTTAATCCATTACGCTATGCCAAATTTCGTGCAAATCGAAAGATACATAGGGACTTTGGTGTATCATTTACATAAAATCGGACGAAAATATATGTGGGATCTAAATCTAAACCGATTTTCTCCAATTTCAATAGGGTTCGTCCTTGGGCCAAACAAATGACCTGTACCAAATTTCATTAAAATCGGATTATAAATGCGACCTGTACCTTGTTTACAATTTAACATAAAACAGACGGACGGACATGCATAAATCGACTCAGAAAGTGATTCTATGCATATTCTGAAAAGGAACCATATGTCTATCTCGTTTCCTTTTGCATGTTACAAACCTATGCACAAAGACATAATACCCTGTACCACAGTGTGGGGAAGGGTATAAAAATCACACTTGTAGATTTTAGTTCTGATCAAACAAGACGGATTAAATGGACTAAAAACTGTTTTATGCCATTCACCACAGGGTACTATGTCTTGTGCATATGTTTGTAATCGAACAAACATTGACAGTATGGTGTACCATTTATATAAAATCGGAGGAAACTATATATGGGAGCTATATCTGAACCTATACATCTCAATCGATTCCAACAAAACTTCGTATATATCAATCCAGATCTAATTCTAATATGGTGCGCCATTTACATAAAATCGGATGAAACTATATATGGGAGCTATAACTAAATCTGAACTAATTTCAACAAAACTTGGCATATATAAATTTATACCTAATTCAGTACTCTGTGAAAAATTTTGTCTCAATCGGACCAATATTGGCAGACGGTTCTTCATTAACAAAACAACGGAGGAAACTATATATGGGAGCTCTATCCAAATCTGAACCGATTTCAACAAAACTTCGCATACATCAATTTGGACCTAATTCAGTACTCTGTTCTCAATCGGACAAATATTGGGGGTTTGATGCAACATTTACCTAAAATCGGACGAAACTATATATGGGAGCTATATTTAAATCTGAACCGATTTCAATCAATCTTGGCATATATCAATCCAGATCTAATTCAGTACTCTGCGCAAAATGTTGTCTCAGTTGGGCCAATATTGGGAGTTTGGTGCACCACTTACCTAAAATCGGAAGAAACTATATACGGAAGCTATATCTAAATCTTGGGCCAAATAAGTGACATGTGTCAAATTTTATCCAAATCGGATCATAAATTCGACCTGTACTTTGTTCAGAAAAATACATGGATGGACAGACGTACATGCATAAATCGACTCAGAAAGTGATTCTATGCATATTCTCAAAAGGAACCTGTTACAAACATATGCACAAATACATAATACCCTGTACCACAGTGTGGTGAAGGGTATAAAAATCTATTTCTGATGGTGTGTGTGGCCTTGAGACGTCAACGTCCGCTTTAAAACAAAATAGGACCTTTAGTGAATCTGAATTCCAACCAGACTGATAGCGGTGATAATTACCAGGATATGACTATGTTCGAATTTGCCTCATCAAATGCTAAAGATACCCAAGGTAGGGACACATTCGGCAAATTTGACTTTTTTACAAAACAGTAAAAAAAATTAACTCCCAAAATGTAGCGTTATGTGGATATTGCCCTTAAAAAGTGAACCAATATTGTTATGTTTAGTAGGAAGATTTGACACGCCATCTGAATATGGAGCACAAACTCCTCAAAATACCGAATTATAGGTGTACCGTTATATACATATTATGATGCATATTCCCCGATATACCAAAACATTATAAGAACCGCAAATATGCGACACCTATATTGAATATTTCTACATAATATATATTTAAATCGGTCGGTTCCGCCCAACTATACTGTTCCGCTCACTGGTTTAGTATTATTGTGAGTAATAATGATATATATACTAGCATATTATGGCTAAGCTGTGAGATTGTAGGACATCACAAGGTCTACTTCACCGACTAAAGTCTGTTTGAACTTGCTATTTTGTTACGATTCCAACAAATTTTCAACTAACCACAAAATGAAAATTGTTTTCAACAAGTCCTTCTTCTTCTGCGTCTAAAATCATCTGTTGAATGCAGATTACGACAGTTACAATAAAAACAACAGCAACAACTGTGATGATTCTGCTGCTGCTGTTGCAGATGACGATGATGATCCTAGGCCAAACTAAACAGTCAGACTCATGTTAATCATGACCATAATAGCTGAGACTGTCTTCCTTGTTCATTGTTGCCGCTGCTGTTGTTGTAGCAACAATGGCAACAGTTTTCGTTCAATGATGGCTGTTGTTATTGTAACACTAATAGCGCATTTAAGGCACGTAACTTTCTTTTGCGAACATTACAAACAGAAAAAATAAAACAAAGCAAAAACTGCAATGCAAAACAAAAATAAAATGAAATTTAACTAAAAAATCATCAAATAAAACTAACAACAACAAAACATTTGCTGACTATTCACGGACAAATGGGCAAAACTTACAAGATTTCGGTATTTTTTAACAAACTATGGTGAAAACTTGAAGCACTTGATGGCTTTCTGTCGTGTTGTTTTCGTAAATTTGTTAGGAAGGAAGGAATTCGAATACCGCAACAACAGCCACAAATAGATGAACACTCGACAATAACAGCAGACACGAATAACAAGCCAGAGTAGCAGCAGAACAATTGTTGACGTAATGAATGCAACAGCTTTGATTGTTTGCGGGTATGGGTAACCTTAATGGGTAAGATTGAAATTATTGTGATAACCTCCACCACAAATAGGAAGGTTTATTAAATTTGTCATTCCATTTGCAATGCATCGCAAGATTCCCCGGAGACCCAAAAAGTAAATATTCTTCTATTCTATGTCGATGTAGGCATGTTCTTCTGTCAGTTGAAGCCGCAATAGAGAGGGCAATATTTAATACAGATCTTTGAAATTTTGCACTGACGTTGCTATTTCTCCCAAGATGAGTGCACCCTCGAATATTCGGTGTGGAATTGAATTGAATCTGGTATAGAGTGTGTTATGTATCATTGAAATAGGATCTGACATAGATATAGCTCACATATATATCTCATATTTTTCCGTATTTTGCATATCGTATTGAATTGGAGGAATCAATTTAGATTAAGATATAGCTCCCATATATTTTTTCTTACGATTAAACCGTTTACACGGTGTGGCGAAATATTAAATTTATTTTATTTGAGTCTAAAATAACGTGCGTTAAGTTTCATTGAAACCGGATATAGATATAGCTTCCATATATATTTCGTAGAGTTTATGTAAATGAAACACCAAACTCAACAAACTCCCATAGAGATCAAATGATGATAACTTACGTTGACATCGGTTCAGATTTAGATATAGCTCCAATATATATTTTCGGTAAATTTTACGAAAATGTACCGATGAGTATCCAATTTACACGGAATTCTGCACAGCATACTGAATTGAGTCTAGAAAGATGTGTGTTAAGTTTCGTTCAAATCGGTGCATATTTGGATACCGATTCCACATGTAATTTTACCAGATTTTTATACCCTTCACCACACTGTGGTACAGGGTATTATATCTTTGTGCATATGTTTGTAACATGCAAAGGGAATCGAGATAGACACATGGTTCCTTTTGAGACTATGCATAGAATCACTTTCTAAGTCGATTTACGCATGTCCGTCTGTCCGTCCGTCCATCAATCCGTCTGCCCATGTTAAATTATAAACTAAGTACAGGTCGCATTTATTATTCGAATTGAATGAAATTTGGCGCCGCTCATTCATTTGGCCCAAGGACGAACCCTATTGAAATTGGGAAAAATCGGTCCAGATTTGGATATAGCTCCCATATATATTTTCGTCCGATTTTAGCTAAATGGTGCACAAAAGTCCCTAAATAGCTTTCGATTTGCACGAAATTTGACACAGCGTACTGAATTAGGCCTAGAATGATGCGTGCTAAGTTTCGTGAAAATCGGTTCAGATTTAGATATAGCTCCCACATATATTTTCTTCAGATTTAAGGTAAATGGTGCACCAAAGTCCCTAAAAAGTTTTCGATTTGCACGAAATTTGGCATAACATACTGAATTGAGCCTAGAGTGATGTCTGCCAAGTTTCGAGAAAATCGGTCCAGATTTAGATATAGCTCCCATATATAGTTTCGTCCGATTTCATGTAAATGGTGCACCAAAGCCCGTAAATATCCTTCAATTTGCACGAAATTTGGCATATCGTAGTGAATTGAGCCTAGAGTGATGTCTGCCAAGTTTCGAGAAAATCGGTCCAGATTTAGATATAGCTCCCATATATATTTTCGTCCGATTTAATGCGAATGGTGCACCAAAGTCCACATATATCTTTCGATTTGCACGAAATTTGGCATAGCGTACTGAATTCAGTCTAGAATGATGTGTGCCAAGTTTCGTGAAAATCGGTTGAGATTTAGATATAGCTCCCTCTTATTATAGATTGATTTTAAGTAATTGACGCAACAAGGAACCAATATACCAAAACGTACTGAAATTAGTATAACCTATCCTGTGACAATATTCTTTGAAATCGGTTCATATATATATTATATAGCTTCCATATATATTTTCGACCGATTTAAAGTAAATTGGCCAGTCAGATTGACATCAAAATTTTCAAAACGTACACAATTGAGTACAGAATTACGCAGTTGCGTTTTCTAGAAGTACAGACATATCCCAAAGGATGACCTATTAATATTTGTTTGAAGTAGGTTTACATACTTCTGTCCCATTGTAACAAACGAATGACATGTTTATGGATAGATCTAGGTAGATTCGATAAATATCACATATTTTATTTCATCCAATTTCATGTTAATAGTCCTGTTTAATATACCCATAGTGGTGAAGGGTATCATATAGTCGGTCCCGTCCGACTTTACTACTTTCCTTACTGGTTTTCATTGAAAACCACAATTTCTCCGTTTATGGGTAAACCCTATATATACTGAGTGAGATTGTGTCAAATTCTTGGTCAATATCAAATCTGTACAGAAAACCACGAACATGTATCTATGATTGCCCATTCCTGAATTTTCACCGCATTCAAAGTTCATTACTCTACATAAGGGAGCGGTTTGTTAGTTAATTCAAAACCATTAGTATGGCATGAGTGTGTGTTCTCCTTGCCGAACAACAGAAAAAACTATGAAGATGAGACGTTGTGGGTTGATTTGAAGTTATCCAAACGTTTTTAATACCCGGCAAATTTTTCCCTCGACATAACGTTTAATCCGCCAAGAACAGTTGGCTTGACTATAACAATTCCATAGCAGCAACAAAATGTTACATTTGATATAGCCACGTCTCACAATGAAAGCTGAAGCATCTCTAGGCCTGTGCCTCTTCCTATTTTCTGGCCCAATGCAGATGATGTTTGGCTGGCAAATGCTTTAAACATTAAAGGTCGTCGTCATAGTTATCATCGCTGTTAAGTTGTCTTTCTGGTCATCTCCTAAACTGATCCTTGGCTTGTGTCTCTCCCTCATTCGTGTGTCATCATGATGTCGAATTAGATGTTGTTGTCGCTGCTGCTGCTGCTGTTGCCTCAGATGATGACAATGATTGCGCGTTGATGTTTAGTTGTGCTTACGTTTTTAAGAGTTCTCTGTCTCCTTTGCTGTTATTGGGGACGCCATTCGTTGTCGTTTTCTGGCACATCTTCAAAATTGTTTTGAAGCTTTCTAAGGAAGTTACAGTTTTGTAGTTTTTTCTGGGTTTTTTTGTAGAATGTTGACGTTTTTGACGGTGAACGTTGTTGTTGCTGTGTGGGGTTATTTGAAATTTAGCTGTGGGCATCTTAAATTGGCAAATATTTCTGCTATGTGACACAGTGATGTCATAAAGATAAATGGGTTGGGTGAAATGAGAAGGATATGGTAAGGATATGGTTAATATACACCGAGTGAACGATAAGAGATAGAATTTCAAAATTACGTACGAATATCTTTTCAAATTGAAGGTGGTTTTGGAACATCGTACTATTGGTGTACGAGAACTTCTACATCAATTTAGTTTATTTAGTGGACGAATGCATAAAGAATCTTGTCATGGAACTGTCCCTGGGCGACAATACTTTGCGTAAAAATTTGAATTCATGGAAGGTGTGCATTGAATGTTTTTGCTTGCTTTGAAATTCGAAGAGTCGATGTTTTGGAATTTCGAATTTCAAGAG